>NW_027267892.1:0-27613 GCF_963676685.1 Mytilus edulis
GCCCTGAAAAAAAGTTTTATAACTTAAGTTTTTTTGAAACTTGTGCAACAAACATACCTAAATAACTATAACATAGAAGAGAGCATCATTCGTGTCAATGTTTTGTTCCTGTTTACATTGTCATTGATAGTTTTTTCAGAAAGCCTGAGGCATAGCTCATGAATTCCTGTCATTACATCCTAAATTAACATAATTACTGCTAGAATAATTATCAGTATGATATACGTACACTATCATTGTACAGCCCAAGTCTTCAGTATATATCATGGTTGCATTCATTCACTCCTGTGTTCAGTCGTTCAAAAATATTTAAACATCAACAAATGAACTTTAATATTAAAGGACAAGAAAACACTAGAAAAGATACGTACATACAACCCGTGTTTAAGTGTATTTGAAAGAGAAAATATATCTGGTTAAACGATGTATAAAGGAGGAAAAAATTGCAGATATTGCATTACGATGCTTTCTACCTAATAGCACGTGGATATGTTTACATATTTAGACTTGACCCAGTATGACCCGTACCTTGTAGGTCACCGCCGTCGTTTAAACACTAGACTACAGTCGTGTATAAGACAATAAAATGCTTAAGCCTGTACTATTTGTGTGAAGTAAATGTGTTTTTTCTGTACATTTAAATTGTTTTACCTGATAGCAAGGACGTATATCTATCCGTTTCCTTCTCAATTCACTTTGTCAATTTCTTCGAGCTCCTTCAAAAACATACGTATTACTGCGCCCGGAAGTGAAAAAAATATTAGAAATCCTCGTAAAATAATGCTATTTTCAATTTTGTGGAATCCATTTTGTTATATTTATTATATAAAGATAAAAAAAAGTTACGATTAATTATGAATTTGCATATCATTATACGGAACGTTTATGGACTATTTTTCCATAGCTGTAAGTCGGTCATTTTGGCGGGAAATCATGTACACATACACACGTAGATTGGCTGGTACCTGATCGTAATGTTACACATCAGATATATCAAATAGCTAATACCCGGAACGTAGTACCGGGAACCAGGATAATACGTAGACAACATACATAACTAATACCGAAATTGAAAACGCTTTACGGTTTCTCGTTTATAAACTGAATTCCGCTTTAAATTATAGAAGATGCAATATTAATCATGTTCAGTCGACTTTTCATTGTTATATCAACGTCTGAACTAATTAAAAAATCTTTAGATCTCAGATAACACTCGAAATTGACCCGACCTCTTTCCACACGGAATACAAATAATGATAGTTTGTAGTCAGGTTGACTGCTTATAATGCAAAATACACCATTAATAACAAGTTCTATAAAACGAACAATACACACTGATCGTTTCTTTAGTCCCCAATGTAAATGAAAGAAACAAAAACCATATCATACCATAAAAAGAAGAGGAGAAATTCGAACATTTCCGGATCTTTTTCTGGCCAAAAGACCCCCTGCATAGATTGCGTATGAAAAGATTAACCTCATGACTTGAAAGTCAGGCCTTAAAGCACTGCCTTTAAAAATGAGCACAAAAAAGTCATTTATATTCATATTATTTGATGAAACTTTTCCCCAAGAACTATGCATCTTCTTAAGTACTGAATGGTCAAAACATCATGTTTTTTTATCGACATAAATTTTGTCGTAAATGTAACCAAATGATATAGAAATTGTGTTTTTTCTTCAAATTTCCATCAAATTGTAATGTTAATAGTTCCCTTATTGCCTCTCTATTTGAATAAAATAAAATAATAAGAAGAATCTGTTTCTTGTTTTGTTTTGTTTTGTTTTTGACAAATGATTGTTCACTGCTTGCAAATGAATCATTATATTTATATATCTTATCTGTATATATTTTTGTTCAGTGTCTCCATCTCCTTATCATTTGTAAATGTTTAGACAAGTAAGAAAGAAATAAGCTCCACATGTATATTTGCAAGATCGTAAATTAATTAAAAAATAACATACACTAACACTAGTACTGCATGGATTTTAAGCATTATGAAAGTCATATTTGTAGAAAGCTTAAAAAGACTTAAAACAGTGTAAACTGTCTAGCTATTTCTTAGCTTACACAATAAAATCTAATATATACTTATAACATTTACAAATTTAAATTTCAAGATTTTACTAGGAATTAATCTAACTACTAGACCTTTTTTAGACCTTTTATTAGTCTAGTTGCACATATTGTGTGTTGATTTCTAATCAGTGAGAAACAAATTTATCATATAAACTTCAATGTAATCCTTAAAAGAAGGTCTAGATTGCTAAAATAATTTATAAATTTTATTTTTTTTATTTGTCCAAAATCATTTAAATTCATTTAATCAACATCATTTTATGATTATTTGATTAAAATATTAATCATTTATAGTCTTTTTACAATTTACATTTTTAAAAGCAAAATAACTGAAAACAGGCTAAAACAAAGGGAAGTAACAAAAAAGTATTTCAATATTCCCAATACACATCGTTTTGATAACACAGCGGCAGTTAGCCGGAGGTAAACATCGTTGATTACCAGTATGTTTGACACCCAAGCTGTCAAGTGAAGCCATATAATTATACATCTTCTTTGATGTTCAGGTAAAATTTAACACAGGTATCTACACCCGTACAGTAGTAAGAAATGATCAAATATGGGTCTGAAAATTTTCATTCATGAAATATTTCATTCACGGGAGTTTTTTCTCCTAAACGGGAGGACGGGAGGAGACCCCTGAAAACGGGAGTTTTGTTCTCCCGCCGGGAGGTTCACATGTATGTTACGAAGGGCATCTAATTCACATGACAAAGGAAAACCATGAATAAAGACAACACTTTATATATCCTTTTTATTTATATAAAAACAAAATCTTCTTGTCTGCAGGATTGCAAATTCGTAACTTCAAGGGCGAACTTGTAGACAGGGCGAGTTGTCCCGATACCAAATTCACGCATGCGTAATACAAATATCTACAGTTAAAACATCCTGTTACAAGTAAACAAATAAAGTTCATGTGGATGAGATGAAATCTTATAATTTACATAAATAAAAGGGTCATATTTACGATAGTGATTGTTTTACAATCATAAGTTACAAATTAAATGATTCAGATGCCTAATCATGTGTAAAAATCGGTGTCAGGAATCTAAGTTGTTTTGAAATTGTAATACACGAAATGAATGCGGCATACGGAGACTCAATGCCAAGGGTCGGCCCCCTTAAGTCTTCAGAAGACTTGACGTCTTCTTCCACTAAAAAAACAAATCCCCCATAATTTTTTGAAGCCCTTCATGATTCATCACCCCAAACTTAATCCAAGCCTTCCCTTTGTGGTATGGTAACTTGCAGTACAATTTCAGAGAGAACCATACACTTGAACACAAGTTATTGTCTGGAAACTAGAAAAATGCTTGTTATTTTGGCCCCTTTTGGCCCCAAATTCCTTAACCTTTAGAGTATTTACCCCCAAACTCACACCCAACTTTTCCTGTGTGATATGGAACCTTGTAGAACAATTTCAGAAAGTTCCATACACTTACACACAAGTTATTGTCCTGAAACTAGAACCAGATGCTCCCAGGGGGGCAGCTTTATATGACCGCAGAGGTTGAACCCTGAACGGTTGGGGCAAGTATGGACACAACATTCAAGCTTGATTCAGCTCTAACATGTCTAAATTTGGATTGTGATTAACTAGTTGACATAGCATAGATTTTTGACACGGAATGAATGTGGTCTAATGAACTTAAAAAAAATTGTTTGCCTTTGAGCAATTCACTATGCTGTTGAATATTAATTCTCTCAAAGACATGTTTGAAGAAATTTTCTTTTTATTTATGAAATCTGAAATGAGAAAAATTGACCCCCCCCCTAATTTTTTTTCACATCCCCTTTTCCCTTATTCCAAAACTGATCTCTATTCAAATTTCTAATGAAGTTTGCAACAATAACTATTCATTTAAATACATCATAAAATATTAAAATGTAAAAAAGTGCTTATAATCACTGAAAGGTAAAGATTGTTTTAATTTATTAGTTGGTAGTAAAAGTGAATATACTTTGTATATTGTATAAAACAATGATTTAAGTTGATTCAACTACTATTCTGGACAAAAAAAGATAACTCCAATTTTCAAAGAATATTTCATAAAAACTGGGCAATTGAAAATTCTTGCTATTGCGCAATTAGATATTTCTTGCTATTGCACAATACTGTGCACTTAAAGATCTTGCTATTGCGCAATACTGTGCAATTGAAAATTTCTTGCTCTTGCATAATACTTAATCAATATAATAATTTTGGACCCCCATTCGGACCAACTTGAAAACTGGGCCCATAATAAAAAATCTAAGTACATGTTCAGATTCAGCATATCAAAGAACCCCAAGAATTCATTTTTTGTTAAAATCAAGCTAAGTTTCATTTTGGACCCTTTGGACCTTAATGTAGACCAATTTGAAAACAGGACCAAAAATTTAGAATCTGAATACACGGTTAGATTTGGCATATCAAAGAACCCCAATGATTCATTTTTTGATGAAATCAAACAAAGCATAATTTTGGACCCTTTTGGTCCCTAAATCGTTGGGACCAAAACTCCCAAAATCAACCCAAACCTTCATTTGTGGTCATAAACCTTGTGTTAAAATTTCATAGACTTCTATTAACTTATACTAAAGTAATTGTGCAAAAACCAAGAAAAATGCTTATTTGGGACCTGTTTTTGGCCCCTAATTCCTAAACTGTTTTGACTAAAACTCCAAAATCAATCCCAATCTTCTTTAGGTGGTCATAGACCTTATGTTAAAATTCTATATATTTCTGTTAACTTTTACTCAAGTTATTGTGCAAAAACCAAGAAAAATGCTTATTTGGGCCCTTTTTGGCCCCTTATTCCTAAACTGAAACACCCAAATCAATCCCAACCTTTCTTTTATGGTCATAAACCTTGTGTTTAAATTTCATAGATTTCTATTTACTTTTACTAAAGTTAGAGTGCGAAAACCAAATGTCTTCGGACGACGACGACAACTACAGACGACGACGCCAATGTGATACCAATATACGACCAAAAAAATTTCAAAACATGCTTGTTTTTTGCCCCTTTCTGGCCACTAATTCCTTAAACTTTGAGGCAACTACCCCCAAAATCCATCCCAGCATTCCCTTTGTGATATGGAACCTTGTGGTACAATGTCAGGGGGATCTATACACTAACACACAAGTTATTGTCTGGAAGTTACAAAAATGCTTATTTTTGGCCCTTTTTTGGCTCCTAATTCCTTAACTGTTGGTACCATAACCCCCAACATCAATCCCAGCCTTCCTTTTGTGGTATCTAACCTTATGATAAAATGTCATAAAGATCCATTAGTTAAAGTGCGAAAACCAATGTGTCTTTGTCTTTTGCGGTCGATAAAATGGTCATTCGCTACATTGAAGACCCATTGGTTGCCTTCGGCTGTTGTTTGCTCTATGGTCGGGTGGTTGTCGCTTTGACATATTCACCATTTCCTTTCTCAATTTTAAAGTTCCATAACTCCTATTCAAATCATTCAATCAACATGTCGGTATAAGATGGCCAACTACACATAACGGCGAACAATCCTACCAAGCATGAAAGCTTTTTGTTGAATAGTCGCAGAGGAGTACTGTTCACCATGAGTCATTGTGTTACAGTTGTCTAAAAAGGTCAAAGTCCAGGTCCATAAACTCACATAAAAAATCACATCAAACAGACAGTACAATAATATGGTCAATGGAATATGCTAATAAATAATCCTACCAAGTATTCAAGTTATTTGTCAAACAATCTCTGTGTATGGATGGACCGACAGAAAGACAATACAATATGGTCAAGAAAAGAAGATAACAATAAATCCTACCAAGTATGAAAGTTATCTGTAAAACAGTCTCTGAGTATTGTGAATGGATGGACGGACAGACAGTACAGTATAGTCAAGGAAATATGATAACAAATAATCCTACTAAGTAATGCAAGCTATCTGCATTAACACTATCTGTGTATTGTGTATGGATGGACAGATCGACAGTACAATATGGTCAAGAGAGTATGATAACAAATAATCCTACCAAGTATGCAAGTTATTTGTCAAACGGTCTCTGAGTATTGTGAATGGATGGACAGATCGACAGTTACAGTATGGTCAAGAGAATATAATAACAAATAATTTTTACAGTCGTAAAAAAACACTGAAATGTTCTAAAAATGTCCAACATGTCAAATATAAATGAAAGTATCAATATTGTAGAAACACAATTACCTCTGATATATCTCTCCATGCTGTATTGAAATAAGCAGTATCTATTGTATTACTATCATGATGAGCTAGTTTATTCCTGTAATATTTTATCCTGGCTAGATCAGATCCTGGAGTTATCTCCCCTGGCTGTGGTAGAGTGTCGAATCCATTGATTGGAGGATTGATAGAAGTCAAGTTTCTGATTAAACAGATCATCAACGTTACATCAAATGTTTTGGAATCCCGGAACCCCTGTAACATCAAAAGCAACAGAAGTGTATCACTTATAATCCTAAAATCAGTGTTTAAAAGGTGTTATGCTGGACGGCCTAGCCAAGATCAGATGTGCATTTCATAGTGGGTCTATGTTATAGGCTTGTAAAGACAAGAAGATAATGTTTACATAAGTAATACATGTTTGAACTGAAGGAGAGAATGTAGGGCTTCACAATGAATATCAAATATCATGTATAGGTGTTACCGTTTTTAAATAAAACACTAAAATACACGCTGAAAATGGGCAAAATTTCACGTTATGTTGTTTCATTTAAAATTTCGCTGCTTTTAACAATTGATAGTTAATAAGTGAAATTAATTTGAACTACATTATTGGTGCACTGTTATAGACAATTTATTCATCTTTCTTTTACTGGTTGTTGCAACAAAAAATCTCCAGTGGTTACAAAGTTATGATCAAAAGTTGAATACTATGGGTTTGTCATGTTTGTTATGAAATTTTGTACTTTTGTTTTTAGCTTGCTCAGTGTAGTGATATAAGAGAAAAATGAATCAAATTTATGCTATTATGTGTTTTGTTTTCTCTTTTAGTATATACTTTATCAAAAACTACCTCATTTATCAAAATTGCAGTACCCTAGCTGGAGATATATGCCATCAAAGTTGGATATACAAATAAAGTGAAAAAATGTCTTGTCCGTAGACATGCATTCCCTTAAGCTAGTAAACTGAAAGTATAATAACATTAATGTTGCATTGCTAAGTTCCTGTTCTTTTGTAGATATGAAAACACTACTAACATTTTTTTCTACCATCTATTAAAAGAGGAAAAATTTCAAAAATATGTCAGAATGTCTTGTCCGTAGACACATGTCTTGTCCGTAGACATGTCTTTATATCAATATTGCTTGGCTGTTTGGGTCATAATTAGTCCTATGTGTTGTTTAAACTTAAACATATCTTACTTTTAATAAATAAATGCTAATTTAAGTGTTCTCAATTTTTGTAAAATTACTTTACAGGAGTGGATTTTAAAAAGTGGCAGATCATCAGTCATAAAAAGCATACCTTATTTTACTTCAATATTGTTTATTCCAGTTGCTGCATACCTTAAAAGGTTAACTAAATCAAATTAAGAAAAAGTATTTCTCTCTCTCTTACTTTATCTTTTGTATTTCAGTATTACCAGCAGATGAGGAAGTGTCTACGGACAAGACACTTGTACATAACAAGTATTAAATTCAATTATTTGTTTGCTATGGAACTTAAATCTTATTTTTAGGTGAAGAAAGTTATCTATTCAAATTATGACTCAGTATTTTCAGCATGAATATAGTCACAATTCATTCTAACAGATTTTTTTTTTAACTGAAATTGTCTTGTCCATAGACATAAGCACAATATATTTTAGCCAATTTCCTCGAGTTCAGCCTAATTTGATACTGACCTGTAACATGAATGTTATTTTTTCAAGAGAACACATTCAACTATGTCAAAATTGAGTTATAATAAAAGTTTGATTGTTGTAAACAGTCAGATATATGGATTTCAGTTAAAAAAATGTGTCTTCATTTTGGCTCAATCAATAAATTTTTGAGATGTGTAAAGAATTATTGGTACATTTTTATATTTTCCAAAATTTAAAAAACACAATTTAAAATTTAATTGGTAACTTTTAATCTTAAATTTAACAATCATCTTTGAAAGCATTTAATTGAATATCAATAAAATGTCTTGTCCGTAGACATTATCAAAATGTATTTGTTTCCATTTTCCTCCCAGTTAAGCTAAGTTTGATAGATAAACCTGATAAATTGTATGGTTTTTTTTCAAGAGAACACTTTCAGCTATATCAAAATTAGGTTTTAATAATGCATTTCATTAAATATAAATACAATGTCTTGTCCGTAGACAAAATATATAAATTGTATTGCTATGTTTGATTGTTTATTGTAAGAATATGCATCAAGTTATTTTAAGGTTCAATACACCAAAAGAAAGGGGTTTTTTTTGGAAGTTTTGTTATTAAGAGATAAGTTAAGATACAGTTTTATCAGATAAGATAAATAATCAAAGAAAGCTACTGTTGCTTGAAATAACTGTGAGTTAAACATGTTCTTGTCATTTTTTTTTCAATTAAAATGTTTGATATTCAATAATTCTAAACATATTTTGTTGTCTTTGTCATTGACCAAAAATCTGACACTGGTGACCATGTCTTGAAGGCAACCATTAAAAAGAATTATACAGTTTTTAAACACCATTTATTTCATAAAAATATAAAATATTTCTAACAAAAACTGCATGTATTATATAAATGCTTCCAGTGTTAGCCTAACGATGGCAATTTTTCATAATTTAAACCATTTTTGAACCAAATTACCAAAAGAGTTTTCTCCTGAGGTGATACTCATTTTTGACTTCATGTGAAACATAAAATGCACATCTGATCTTGGCTAGGCCGTTGAGTATTTCACTCACCATTTTATAATAAATATTATGTAAAACTAATTACAGATAAAATAACCTTTAAAAATACTGACAAAAATTATTATATCTTTGAAATAATCAATAATTTCTTTTACATGTATAAGAGGACAAGGTTTTTTAATTTGTAGCCTGTTTACAGAATTTTTGTGTGAAAGATTCGAATCAGTCAGTCATATGTCAGTATATAGGATTTTTTTTTATAAGACATATATGTATAGAATTACTGTGTACTTCAGCTTTATTACAATATTTATGCTCTCCCCTTTTTGTCATCATTCTTTATGTTATGGGGACAATCATTTATTCTCCGTTGTTTAAAACATACAAGGCATGTCATCCTCATATAAGTTCGTAGAAGGGGGATTATGCTCATTTACAATCAGGACATAAATGGTCATTACAGGATGAGCGAAAAATAAACATATTGCACAACAAATACAGTTTACCACTCGGGAAGCAGACCCGTCCAATGTGAAAGACGAGATATTGGTTTCGTCTTTTTTGCCAGTTAACCCCACTTTTGATATATCTAAATGAATGAAAAATTTTCGTACAACCGATGAAACAAGAAAATTTCAAATAGTTCGTGGTAATCTTCTGTTATTTTTTATTTAAAGTCTTTATCATTAGGACGGGACCGTTTTATAAGTATTTAAGAATGAAACAGCTTAACAATTTAAAAGTAAACCATTATAGGTCTATGTACGGCCTTCAACACGAAGCATTGGCTCACACCGAACAATAAGCTATAAAGGGCAATCTGTCGACACCTGTATCTTGGCATTGCACAAGGTTGTATTTTTCTCTGACTGTTTATGACATCTTTACACTAAATCCATTGGATGTTGGATGTGTAATGATTGATAATTTAGTCTTAGATACATGATTTCTTATTAGTTGTTACTGGCTTTGAACTAGCTGTCAGTAACTGCAAGTACTCTCAGATCTGTACTTTGTTTTTGTTGTTGGGATGTACAAGTACCACGTCCACTTGTTTTTGTTAGATGTATTTCTATTTGTATCCATCAGCTGAGTTAAGCCTTTTTCAACTGATCTTTATAGTTCGTTCTTATGTTGTACTATTACACCACTTAGTCTAGTCAATTTAGTGAACAACCTGGAACTAATTGCAACACAAAGTTTTTCTTTGAAAATCAAGTCTGTTACTATCTATGAACAACATACTAAAATTATACAAAATTAAAGAACCTTAGAGAGCACGCTCACATACCCCATGTCCTGGCATTGTCATTGGAGAAATTAAATAAGTGTAAGAAAAAAAATTGTATGAGAAAAAATATGGAATAATAATTTCCTGTCAATTTGCACATCTACATAGTATGTCCTTATTATCTACAAAATTTCATGAAATTCTGTTGTGTGGTTTCAGAGGAGTTGAAATGACAAACTGTTGCAGGAGTACATTGAAGCAAATAAGTTTAAAGGGGCGTAACTCCTAGAAAAAAATATGTAATTTCCTGTCGATATGCACATCTACATAGTATGTCCTTATTATCTACAAAGTTTAATGAAATTCTGTTGTGTGGTTTCAGAGGAGTTGAGATGACAAACTGTTGAAAAAGTACCTTAAAGCAAATAAGTTCAAAGTGATGTAACTCCAAAAAAAAATGAATTGTAATTTCCTGTTGATATGCACATCTACATAGTATGTCCTTATTATCTTAAAAGGTTTCATGAAATTCTGTTGTGTAGTTTCAGAGGAGTTGCGATGACAAACTGTTGCAGTAGTACATTAAAGTAAATAAGTTCAAAGGGGAGTAACTCCTAGAAAAAAAATTGAATCGTAATTTCCTGTCTATATGCACATCTACATAGTATGTCCTTATTATCTAAAAAGGTTTCATGAAATTCTGTTATGTAGTTTCAGAGGAGTTGCGATGACACTGTTGCAGTAGTACATTGAAGCAAATAAGTCCAAAGGGGCGTAACCTTTAGAAAAAAAATTGAATCGTAATTTCCTGTCGATATGCACAACAACATAATATGTCCTTTTCATCTAAAAAGGTTTCGTGAAATTCTGTTGTGTGGTTTGAGAGGAGTTGCGATGACAAGAAACAGGACTGACGGACGGACTGACGGGTCAAAAGCATTATACCCTCCGCAACTTCGTTGCATGGGTTATAAATATATTTTGCGGAAAGTGGTGTACTTAATCAAAATTTTTTGTGGTAAAATTGAGGTTAAATGAATTGCTTCCCCTTATTTGCCAAAGTTGAAAAAAAAAAATTATACAAAAAATGTTCAGTATTTTTTTTAAACAGTTGGAATAATACAATACAATACATAATTATCTCAATTTAAAAGAATAATATTAAAAATGAATCACTTTCTTGTTTAAATATTTGTATATTTGAATAAAGATATAGACCCCGATTGTGTTCTGCTATTTTACAATCCAGGAATCTAATTCTCCACCACAGTGTTGGTATGTAACCTATAGATGGAAAACTGTACTGAATTAGATTAACCAACTTAGGCCGTGTTCACACCAAACGCCGTGTAGAGTAAACATGTTTACAATTAGTTTAGTGTAGTGTACACTGGTTTCACATTTGTTCACATCTATACATCTTGTTTAGCTACCTGTACATAAGATTTGTTCTCACTTGTAAACTATATGTCATTTAAATGTTCATTACGTAGAGCTGAATTTAAAAATTTTGGAAAATTTTTCTAGCGGTAAGGGAACAACCATTTGACTTCAAAAAGGGGGGATGGGGATGGGGATGGGGATGGAAATATTCCGATCCCCAATTTGATAAAAAAAAAATGGTCATACAGATGATAAAAAAAAAGTATTTGATCACCAGCATCGAAAAAAAAGGAATAAAAACGTACGCGCGAAAAAAAAATCTGACTTAGATAAAAAAAATAACCCTCCCCCTTTTTTTAGGTTAAGTGGTTGCTACTTTATGAAAGCCATTTTTATAATTTGCAGTAGTTTGAATATGCTAGAGATGTCTCGATAATGCATTAGAAAATGTTAGCTGCAACAGCGTGCTTACAGCCGAAAAAAAAGGATTGAGATATATTAGGGATCACTACATTTTTATCTTTTCTGTTCGTTTCAAATGGTATTTCTTCTCTAAGGAGTATTTGGTAAAGGAATAGGGTAATGTTTTTTTTTATTTATTTTACGTGCTATTTAACGGATCTGAGATACTAGATAAACATATCAATTACCTCACACTTTTTTAAGTCATGCATTTATGCGTGAATCGTTTTTTGAGTAAAGACCAGTGGCGAATATTTCTGTGTACGTCAAATCGATTCGGGAAGACCTTTTCAAATGAATTAGGCAGCAACTATTTACTTCATTTTTAGTGGAGGGGGAGGGGACTTGAGCTATTGATTTTTTTCAGGACAAATTTTGGTGACAAGTCGAAATCAATTTTAGCATTATATATAGTGGCACCTGAGGGTGAAACAAACAAATTTTTTTTCAGGGCCAAAAACTGGGAACATTTTTTGTTTCCAAAACAAAATCCATAGCTCACCACCCCACCCCTTTGCCTTTATGTTTTATACTCAACTATAATAGCCCCCCCCCCCCCGAAAATCAATTGGTTGCTGCCTTATGGGTTCGGCAATGATGCTGCTTTGAGTCTTGATTAGGGGTTAATAAAGTACGCTAATTTTTTTGAACAAAAAAAAATCTGTAAAATTTAGACAACTAATAATTATCAAAAATATCAATTTTACTCAAAAATAGTTTACTCCTTAAATATATACACGATAAAACTAATGTCCTAAATGCCTAGTTTTGTGTACACTTAACCTACTGTGTGAAGGTAAAACATGATTTAAACTACATGTAAACAACCGTATGTAAACATTGAGTTTTATCAATGGGAACGCAATTGTGTTTAGTTTACGTGTGAGTTACACTAACACAACACCGAATTTAGGTCAATGTGAACACGGCCTTAGTCACAATCTTACTCGGTATGTGAAAGAATTCTGCCTGTGTGTTAAAGGTACTGACAGGGCGCAGCTTTATACGACCTCAGAGGTTGAACCCTGAACGGTTGGGGCAAGTATGGACACAACATTCAAGATGGATTCAGCTTTAAATTTGGATTGTGATTAAATAGTTGACACAGCATAGCTTTCTGAAACAGAATGAATGTGGTGTAATGAACTTAAATTTTTTTTTTGCCTTTGAACAATTCACTATGCTGTTAAATATTAATCCACTCAAAAAAATGTTTGAAGCATTTTCTTTTTATTTATGAAATCTGAAATGAGAAAAATTGAACCCCCCCCCCACCCCACCCAATTTTTTTTTCACATCCCCCTTTCCCTTATTCCAAAACTGATCTCAATTCAAATTTCTAATGGAGTTTGAAACAATAACTACTCATTTAAATACATCCTAAAATATTAAAATGTAAAAAAAGTGCTTGTTATCACTGAATGGTAAAGATTGTCTTAATTTATCAGTTGGTAGTAAAAGTGAATATACATTGTATATATATTGTATAAAACAATGATTTTTAAAAGTTGATTCAACTACTATCCTGGACAAAGAAAGATAACTCCAATTGAAAATTTCTTGCTATTGCGCAATATTGTGCAATTAGATATTTCTTGCTATTCATGCTATTGCGCAATACTGTGCAATTGAAAATACTTGCTATTGCACAATACTGTGCAATTGAAGATTTCTAAGTACATGTTTAGATTCAGCATATCAAAGTTTAATTTTGGACCCATTTTGGACTTTAATGTAGACCAATTTGAAAACGGGACCAAAAATTAAGAATCTCCATACACAGTTAGATTTGACATATCAAAGAACCCCAATTATTCAATTTTTGATGAAATCAAACAAAGTTTAATTTTGGACCCTTTGGACCTTAATGTAGACGAATTTGAAAACAGGACCAAAAATTAAGAATATACATACACAGTTAGATTCGGCATATCAAAGAACCCTAATTATTCAATTTTTGATGAAATCAAACAAAGTTTAATTTCGGACCCTTTGGGCCCCTTATTCCTAAACTGTTGGGACCAAAACTCCCAAAATCAATCCCAACCTTCCTTTTATGGTCATAAACTTTGTGTCAAAATTTCATAGATTTCTATTTACTTAAACTAAAGTTATATTGCGAAAACCAAGAAAATGCTTATTTGGGCCCTTTTTGGCCCCTTATTCCTAAACTGTTGGGACCAAACTCCCAAAATCAATCCCAACCTTCCTTTTGTGGTCATAAACCTTATGTTAAAATTTCATAGATTTCTATTTACTTATACTAAAGTTATAGTGCGAAAACCAAATGTCTTCAGACGACGACGACGACGATGCAGACGACGAAGCCAACTTGATACCAATATACGACCAAAAAAATTTAAATTTTTGCGGTCGTATAAAAAGAATAATGAGTGTTAAATATTTTTTCACAAATGAAAATTTCAAGCTCCTCAAGGCAAATAGCTACTCATGTAATTAGTGACGATCTCAGTACTCACGACACAATTACTTTTGGCTTCATAAAACACTGTTATAATTATATAAATTTATTTGGCCGAAACATAAATCTTTACATACATGTCTTTATAATAATATAAAGAACAATTAGGCCACACCAATTTAATTTCTTGTTCTACGGATTTTTGGACTCAAAAATTGGGGCGAGCGAGCGATTTGAAAATTTTAATAAAAAAATATTTAATTTGCAAATTTTTGAGGCAAAGCTTAAAAAGTAAAGGCGAGCGATTATAATTTTTTTTGTTAACATAAAATAGTAGGTTTTGACTATATTAAAACTTGATTTATCATTTTTACTTTGACATTTCTTTAATTTATGAAGTATTTTTTCCCTATTCAACAAGAAATAATTGAATAATTAAATCTGGTCTATGTATGTGTGACTGACAATGAGACAATTCTCCATCCAAATCATAATCTGGTGCAGAACAATCCCTTAATGTTATGAATATCCCTTTTATGTGGGGTCAATATAACTTATAATATATTTTTTTTTGTAAAAACACTTTTAGTACAAAGGGCTAATATTTTCCCAAAGAACTATAATATCTATATTGTATTAAATAGTCAAAACATGTCCAAGAATTTTGCAATATTCCTGGACTTTAACCATGTTAACACATTTTCTTTAACAGTATTATTAATATTATTCAAAATAAGTGGACTCCTCTTTTAGAAAAGTTGTTTAAAATATAATGTATTTCTCCTCTTTTTGAGTAAAAAATTCTAAGTTTTCAAAGTTATGGATGGGCAAATCCTTCAAAAGTTCTTAGTACTTTATTTTAACAACGAACATTTGTTGATAGGGAATATAAGTCAGGGGGGAAAGAAACCAATGTTTTGTTCTGTACAGGTATTTCCGCAGTTACATATAAATTTATAATTCGGAGCACTCCCACTTGGAATAAATTAGTTTCACGCTGAAACAAATATTCTCACAGATATGTACAGTGTTGTGAGGTGCTTATAGCTTTAAAATCGTTATATAAAGGTAAGACTGTGATTTTAAAAACAAATGTTGAGATCTTTTTATAATATTTACATAAAAAAACGGTGCGGCAAATGCGGGAAGCGGGAATATAATAAAAATTAAAAAATTCTGTTTTGAAAAAAGAAGGTGCGGGCGGGTCCGTCGAACAAGGTATTAAATTGGTGTGGCCTTACCAATACATATACAAATACTAATACTTATTCAGTTAATCTAGAATAATGCACATAATGGCGGGCCAAAAAAATAAATATCCGTCAAACAAGCAAATAGCTATTCATGTAATTAGCAACGATCTCAGTACTCACTCACCAGATAAATAAAGCTTTAGCTGTAACACTGAATCCACTTTTAACTTTAGTTACTAATCGAATGTGTACTGATTTAGTTAAGTCGGTGCCAACAGTATTTATTCATCAACTGTAATTAGCTTTGAACTAGCTATTAATTAGAACTCAGTGTCTTTTTGTTAATTGGTTATACTCTGCGCTTATCTTTTTGAGTCAAGCCCTTTCCAACTGAGTTTTACAGTTTGTTCTTATGTTGTTTGCCATTTCAAAGCTGTTCCTGGTTATGGGAGGGATAAGTGCTCGCAAACATGGTTAATGCTGCAGACTATTAATATGATAATCACAAGAAAGTAGTCCTTTATTATTTGGTGGTTATTGTTTGCTGTCTTTTATATTTTAACGATGATCTATTAGAGTTTGTAAACATCCAGACCTAGTGTACAAAATAATTAAGGGGTCAGCAGTGAGCTGCAGCCTACCTCCGTGTGCCGGATTAACTTGCTATGTTAAAGACCCATTATAGTGGCCTTGGTTTCTCTTTGACACATTCCCTGTTTACGTTTTCAAAATTCACACTGGAAATGACAAAGATTTTGAAATTTTCGTTTTTTATGCCCCTCACTTAATAGGGACATTATGTTTTTTGGTCTGTGCATCCATTCGTTCGTCCGTCTGTCTGTCCCGCTTCGGATTAAAGTTTTTTGTTAAAGTTTTTGGTCAAGGTAGTTTTTGATATAGTTGAAGTCCAATCAACTGGAAACTTAGAACACATGTTCCTTATGATATGGTCTTTCTAATTTTAATGCCAAATTTCACGGTCCACTGAACATAGAAAATGATAGTGCGGGTGGGGTATCCATGTACTATGTACACATTCTTGTTTTGTAATTAGTTCGTAAAACAAAACATTTTACACAACAAATTGATTATTATTGATATTGATAATAAGAGGAAAACATAGATGCATATAAACATAATATAATATAGTCTGTCTATAAAGATCCTATGTTAAAAGTTTTAACCATGAATAACCGAGCTTATTATTTCTATTTTTCACAATTTTTCTCTACAAATCACATTTTACACAAGAATTACATTTTTTTTAAATACTAATAACTATAGGACTTCAAATAGTATTTTCTCTTTAGATCCCAATTCCAAAATTTAAACCATCAATATTAAACCGAGATTTTTCATTTCCAGTTTTCGGGTTTTCTGTCTTAAAACATATATTCAACCAAAATTACCCAAATATTAATATTGATAACTGAAGGACTTCACAAAATAAACATAAAATAGTATGTTCTTTTTTCTATATAGATCAAATTTCAAAATATTAACCATTAACTACGGAGATTTTCTACGTTTCCAGTTTTCAACGTTTTTTCGCTAAAAATCACTCATTTCACCTCAAAATTACTTCCTTATGAATAATAAAAACAAGAGGACTACATAATAGTCTATTAAGATTAAGACAATCTTTCTTCTTTTCCAGTTTTCAGCATTTTTCTCTACAAAACCACATATTTCACCCAAAAATAACCTTTTCCGCAAATTATATCAATGTATATTGTTTTAGTATGTTGTTAGTACAAGTCTATATTATAATTTGCACTAAAAAAAACAACTTGTGTTGCAATTTGTTGGAGGTTGGGTGATTTTAGGGCTAAATTGACTAGGCTACACTGTCCTAGGTTAGGGGTAGGGTTGGGATCCTGCTAACATGTTTAACCCCCCCAATTCTGTATGTACATGCCTGTTCCAAGTCAGGAGCCTGTATTTCAGTGGTTGTCGTTTGTTGCTGTGTTACATATTTGTTTTTGTTCATTTTTTTGTACATAAATTAGGCCGTTAGTTTTCTCGTTTGAGTTATTTTACATTTGTCATTTCGGGGCCTTTAATCATGTTTATAGCTGACTATGCGGGATGGGCTTTGCTCATTGTTGAAGGCTGTACCGTGACCTATAGTCGTTAATTTCTTTGTCATTTGGTCTCTTGTGAAGAGTTGTCTCATTGGCAATCATACCACATCTTCTTTTTTCTATTTATTGTGAAGTGCTTCAAATAAAACATAGGTTTTCGTTCCGTAAAATTATTTCATAAACAACATTTCCAGATCTTTTTGAATGTTAGAGATTTATTTTTAAGAACACGAACAAAAACAGATTATTTTCATTTAACACAACAATTTATCATTTCTGTTTACATTTAACAAGAGTGCATACGCTGAAATGTCTGGCCTGTTTTATTCATCATTGATTTTATTTTGAAAGTCTGTAATATGAAGGTTTTACTACAACAGTCAAGGGTATAATTAAAACAAGTTATTAGAGAAAATAACATACATGTTGTTATTGCAGATAATTTGATGAGTTGTCTACTCTTTGTTTCTAAAATTTCTTCATCTGTAGTAACATATGTTTGTTATTTAGTAAATAATCATAAGTATTTTCAATTTTGGTGGGCACTTGGGAATTCTTGAAACTTTGCACTGTAACTTAATACATAGCCTTGATAACTAGTTTTCAAACTAAATTAAAACATTTTTAATCAACCATGGTAAATCAATGAGACAAGGATTTCAAGTGATGAAACTTAGCTGTTATAACAAGGCTTAGTTATTACAGGCATGTAACTTATTACATGTATTATATGAGACACTTGGGAATTACTTGGAAGATTGCGCTGAACCTCATTATTTCTTACAATAAATTAAAATACATTGTGATTATTATAACATAGAGACAATAATAATATCAATAGAACTTGTATACAATTTAACAAAAAAGGGCCGTGAAAAATATGGAAGTTTTTCTTAATTTATTTTCACAGAGAAACTGATATATATTATAATAGTGCAACTAGATATGATGCACTTAAACAGCTTTGAATTTAAACTGTTTAATATACCGGTAATGGCATAATACGAAATTAATTACCAATAGTTGAGACAACCAACATTGACACCCTTAGTGGAAGATATTAGCAAGCAAAATCGAGGGAATTGTGCAAATGATGATACAAGCATGAAATTTGGTATAAAGGACGACTATATGATACTAAAAAAAAATCCGCTGCTGGCCAAAAAAAAAAATCATTTTTTCAAGATGGCCACGGCCTTTTCAAAATGGCTGTAGTTTCAAAGTTCGAAAATACCTATTTTTCTGGAAAACTGTTTTTCTTTGTCATTCTTTTGGTAAAAAACATGAGGTTCGGTGGGTTCCTTCCTTACATGAGAGATATATTATATAAATGAATATTTGACTTGTTTGGGGTTTGCGCATGCTCAAAAAATAGTTACAAAATTCAAAAACATTTACCATTTCGTTTATGTATTTGTCTATACTAACTAATGATATTTTTGCCACGTATAATAATGATTGTTATTTACAATTACATCGTCAGATCTCACTTATTCCCTATTGACTGTTTTTGCTGAGTATAAAATCGCATTGCTATAAGACGTGTCACGGTATTTAGTCATCCCACATTCATGAATTTGGTTTCAATGTTTCATTTGTTATATTGATCGAATATTGTTAACTGTTTTATCGTTTGTAGTTGTAACTATTGTATTTTCTATTCTATTATTATAGTATTGTAACTTAAATTGTTATTAAATGCATCGAACCTAATCTTGAACTTTATTCTTTTTCTTGAAAATTATTAAAAATTACCTGTGAATTCACTTATGTGCGTCGATGTAGTCGGATAAATCCCTCGACCTGTTATCATTTGCGTGAAATTTAGAAAAGGTTTTTTATAACTGTATTGCAATTATTGTTGATATCATTAATGCTATAAGAGTAAATATTTGATTTGGTTTATTTTCACAATCATTATGGCGAAAAGAATTCATCTGTCATCAGTCTCAACAGACAGTTGGGAAACTGACTGGACAAAGTGTTGTTTATGTCAAGAAGACACAGTTGAAACATTAAAATTAACTGCCGATGGGTATAAAATGTTGGCTATCAACATTCCTAAGTTTCACGAAATGAATAGCTTACCTATACCACTATACATTAGAAGGTTTAACAACGGTTCTGGTATTGAAAGCACTTTAACAACAAATGAGGCAAAATACCATCCAAGTTGTCGAATCAAATTTAACAACACCAAATTGAAACGTGTCGAACAACGATACGAGTCAACACAATCAATCAAAAGTGAACCTTGTTGTTCTCCTAAGTTCATTGGCCGTTCAATTGATCATTCGGATACAAAATTAAAACAAGATACTGTTAAGTGTTTTTTGTGTGACAAGAGGCTCCGCCTTCCTCACTCAGGGAAGCAATGACAATGAAGGCGCTGAATGATAGATTGAAAAGTTGTGCTGAAACTCTCCAAGACAAACAGTTATTGGCCAAACTAAGTACTGGGGATGTCATAGCCCAAGACTTGAAATACCACCCCGCTTGTCTTGTAGCTCTACATAATAAAGAAAGAGCCGTGAAGAAAAGGACAGCAGAACAGGCACAGATGGATAACGATGCGGAAAAAGAAGCAGGAGATGTTGCCTTGGCTGAATTGGTTAATTACGTATTTGAAACTCAAAGAAATAGTGATGGGGACAATGCATTTAGACTCGCAGACCTTTCAAATATGTATGAAAAAAGGGTTCAGCAATTAAGTGAGGGTACAATTCCAATACACAGGACACGACTGAAAGAAATGCTTCTTGCAAAGATACCAGATCTTCAAGCATATACGAAAGGTAGGGAGGTTTTATTGGTTTTTGAAAAAGATGTCGGTCCAGCAATAGCATTAGCATGTAATTACGACGACACCATACATATTGGAAAAACTGCAGAAATTATTAGAGCACAAATTAAGGAACATAAAACAAAATTTTCTGGTTCATTTTCTGCCGAAGATACCCAATCAAGCGTTCCAACATCACTGCTAGAACTAGTGTGCATGATTGAACATGGCCCTGATATTCAATCCCAATTAGAAAACAGTGTATGCAAGTCTGATCTAGCAATTGCTCAGTTGCTTATGTACAATTATCATGCAAAAACACCAAAAAATATCAGAACAACAACGGCATGCAGTAGATCGTGAACCTCCTTTTTGTATCTATATTGGACTTTTAATTTTTGCAAGGACTAGGAAGCGTCACTTGATCGATATTTTATTTCAATATGGGTTATGCATTTCATATCACCGGGTATTAGAAATATCAACACAACTGGGAGATGCTGTAGTTGAACGATTTTTGTCCGAAGGTTTAGTATGTCCTCCTGTTTTGAAAAAAGGGCTTTTCACTACAGCTGCTGTTGACAATATTGATCACAACCCTAGTTCAACAACTGCAAAAAAATCATTCCATTGGACAGGAATTTCCATTTTTCAGCACCCGTCAGATGACATACATGTAAGTGGGATTGAACGTGGAGAATTAATACTTGGAAATAGATCAAATTCAAGACAAGTATCTTCACTTCCAGATACATACGCAAATGTTAGACCTGCCTACTTAAAGACTAAACCTAAACCTCCAAATAGCCCCGATACAATACTCAAGTTAACAGATCATGATTATCTTAAACAAAGCCTCCAGTGTGAATTTGAATGGCTAAACGAGGTTCATCTAACAGATGAGGTTGGGTTTCGAACACATATCTTGGTCGTCATATCATTCTTCCAAAAAACGAGGCCCTTCTGTACAAGTTAGTTTAACCTCTTTGATGCCACTGTTTGAAGAACAAGCCCATTCAGTTGCAATGATAAAGCATTCTATGGATAAAGTGAAGGAAGTGGTTGCCTTTCTTAATCCAGGACAAACACCAATTATAACTGCAGATCAACCACTTTTTGTTTTGGCAAAGCAAATTCAGTGGGAATGGCCAAATTTGTATGGAGAAGATAAATTTGTCGTCATGTTTGGTGGATTGCACATTGACATGGCTTGTTTTAAAATTCTTGGTGACTTATTGCGTGATAGCGGATGGACTAGTGCCCTCACAGAAGCCGATATTGCAACATCTGGCACGGCAGATTCCTTCCTTGTATGTTCAAATGTACCTAGGACTAGACACGCACATCAAATAACTGCCTGTGTTTTGTTTGAATTGCTAATGTCGGCTTATGAAAGCATAAACGCAGAAAATATAGCTGATGACTCTGTGACGTTCGATAATTTGATGGACTGGTGCACAGAAAGAGAGTCAACTAGACCCCAGTTTAATTTCTGGCGTTCCATTATGAATTTAGAACTTCTTGTGTTATCTGTAGTACGATCATTTCGTGAGTCAGATTTTTTACTTTACAAACAGTCCTTATCAAACATGATACCGTATTTTTTTTGGACTTGATCGTGTAAATTATGCTCGATGGTTACCGATCCATCTCCGCGATATGGCTTCCCTTCACGAACATCACCCACAGGTGGCAATGGAATTTGCCAGTGGTAATTTCACTGTTCGTAAGACCAACAAGTTGTTTTCTAATATCGCAATTGATCATGCACATGAACAGAACAATGCAATTGTGAAGGGCGATAGGTTTAACTGAGGATCCCTCAGATTTGAGGCGATGGATGGTAGCTGGACCAGAAGTCAGTAGATTGGTAGAAGAATTTGAAATATCTAGTGGTTTGAGTCATACAGCAACAGACGAACAGCCCCATGAAGACTCTTCTAAGACCCAAAGGGATTTCTTCGAAAGAGTTCAACGGCTTTCTAAAGTGATGACTGAGTTTGGAAATCCTTTTCTAGAGGAGTCATCAGATTTATACAAAATTGACTCTAAGGAAATTGTTGAATCGGAGGCTGGTAATATATGTAGACTCGAAGATATTGGATCGAAACAATACGAAGATCTATTACAAAAAATGCAAAACGAAGGAGAATCTGCTTTTTATGACCCGATAAAAAAGAACAATTTCCCGTTATTCAGCCGTAAAACGAAACCGGAAACGTCTTCATCAAAAACAAAGCTTAAGAACCTTAAAAGTGATTGCGATCTCTTTTCTAGGCTTTTCATTTCGTGTCAAAGTAGACAGTGTGACTTAGAAGATTTCTTTAGTCATGAAAACCAAACTGCTCCACCGTCTTTGTCTCAGGATGGCACTTTCAACAGTGGAAATAAATCGCAGCTAATGGACATACTTGAATCCTTCTGCGATTTGCCATCAACTGATCCACACTCTGACGCATTCATTGTTGATGGGGCAGCAATGGTTAATTCCAGACCACCACGTGGGGCAAAAACATTTGATGACTATGCAAATGATGTCATACTGCCTTACATAAAATCTTGCACAGATGATTATTCAAGAGTAGACATTGTATTTGACGTTTACTTGAAGAATAGTTTGAAGGCTGGAACGAGAAGAAAGCGAGGTGCTGGTGCAAGACGGAAAGTTGTTGATTCAGGTAGAACGCCAAGGATTTGGAGTAGTTCCAGTTTCTGGCCGACAGAATCGCTCGTTTAGAGACTGATAGAAAAATTGTTTATGTGACGCAAGGTGAAAATGTTCTTTGTAATAGCAATACGAATATCTCCCAGCTATCTCCTTGTAACCACGAAGAAGCCGATACACGGCTGTTTGTCCATGTTAAGCATGCTGCTGCAAATGGTTGTAAAAAAGTGATAATAAGTAGTACTGACACGGATGTAGTAGTGTTAGGAGTTGCAACATTTGAAAGATTAGGTGTGGAAAAATTGTGGATCGGTTTTGGAAGAAGTAAAGACTTCTGATGGCTTCCTGTGCATGAATTATCGAATTCCTTAGGTCCTCGCGTAGCTGCTCTTCCTTTCTTCCATGCATTCAGTGGGTGTGACACTGTGTCCGCATTTCGTGGGAAAGGGAAGAAATCAGCTTGGCAGACATGGGAAGTATTTCCGGATGTAACAGACGTTTCGCCCGCTTGAGTATGAGACCAAACTCTATTGAAGACACAGACATCGACCTCATAGAAGCATTTGTTTGCATTATGTATGACAGATCAACAGCAACATTTGCAGTGAACGAGGCGCGGTTTGAATTATTTGCGAGGAAGCAGCGGCCTTATGATGCTATTCCGCCTACCAGAGGTGCTCTTTTGGAACACACAAAAAGAGCAGCATTCCAAGGCGGACATGTTTGGGCCCAAACGGACGTATGCATTCAACAGGTACCAAGTCCTGAACACTGGGGTTGGACGAAAGAAAATGACATCGACAATTGAAAACCGAAATGGACTTCGTTACCTGCAGTTGCGTCGTCGTATCAGGAACTTGTGAAATGTGGATGCAAGAAACCCAGATGTGTTGGTAATTGTAAATGCTACCGGTCTGGCCTTCCTTGTACGGGTTTGTGTACATGCAACTGTCAGTTTGATAATTTTTAGATACACACAATGTTTTTTAACCAAACTATGAAAGAAAACTGAAAGCAATCAGTAACATCCCTTGTGATGTTGCTTGAAAGTATAAAAATTTGCATTTTTGATTTTTTTTGCCGGCATTTTAAAACCGGAAGTCACCTTTTGTTTCATTTATGTACTGTGCAGTTGACATTTAGGATCTGTTATCTACTTTTTATCAAAACTAACATCGGATTTTAGGTATAACACACCTTTTGAAGCAGCGGAATTTTTTTTAGTATCATTTAGTCGTCCTTTATACCAAATTTCATGCTTGTATCACGATTTGCACAATTATGTCCATAATATCTCCCACTACCTCCCCAATACAAAAAAAATTATTTGAATTAATAATATACAAGACAATTACATTTATTATTACAGTGATTATGACAATGATACATGTAAAATATTAACCTAACACCAAAAGCACATTAAATTGTTATCTTACTGAGTTGTGAAATATTTCAAGTAAAAGTAGGACCTGGAATTTAGTCTGTGGACCTTTCATTGTTTCAGTTTGCAGTGTCAAAGGTCCTGGACCTTCCAGTACCAAATGCTAATTTGAACCCCTGTATTTTAATGGTTTCAACATAGAACACACTCACTCTTGAAAGTGTTGTTCCTTTATACATCTAGGCCATCGATACATAGAACACACTCACTCAAGTGTTGTTCCTTAATACATCTAGGCCATCGATACATAGAACACACTCACTCAAGTGTTGTTCCTTTATACATCTAGGCCATGGATACATAGAACACACTCACTCAAGTGTTGTTCCTTTATACATCTAGGCCATGGATACATAGAACACACTCACTCAAGTATTGTTCCTTTATACATCTAGGCCATCGATACATAGAACACACTCACTCTTGAAAGTGTTGTTCCTTTATACATCTAGGCCATCGATACATAGAACACACTCACTCAAGTGTTGTTCCTTTATACATCTAGGCCATCGATACATAGAACACACTCACTCAAGTGTTGTTCCTTTATACATCTAGTCCATCGATACATAGAACACACTCACTCAAGTGTTGTTCCTTTATACATCTAGGCCATCAATACATATAACACACTCACTCAAGTGTTAATGTTCCTTTATACATCTAGGCCATCGATACATAGAACACACTCACTCAAGTGTTGTTCTTTTATACATCTAGTCCATCGATACATATAACACACTCACTCAAGTGTTGTTCCTTTATACATCTAGGCCATCGATACATAGAACACACTCACTCAAGTGTTAATGTTCCTTTATACATCTAGGCCATCGATACATAGAACACACTCACTCAAGTGTTGTTCCTTTATACATCTAGTCCATCGATACATAGAACACACTCACTCAAGTGTTGTTCCTTTATACATCTAGGCCATCAATACATAGAACACACTCACTCAAGTGTTGTTCCTTTATACATCTAGGCCATCGATACATAGAACACACTCACTCAAGTGTTGTTCCTTTATACATCTAGGCCATCGATACATAGAACACACTCACTCAAGTGATGTTCCTTTATACATCTAGGCCATCGATACATAGAACACACTCACTCAAGTGTTGTTCCTTTATACATCTAGGCCATCGATACATAGAACACACTCACTCAAGTATTGTTCCTTTATACATCTAGGCCATCGATACATAGAACACACTCACTCAAGTGTTGTTCCTTTATACATCTACGCCATCGATACATAGAACACACTCACTCAAGTGTTGTTCCTTTATACATCTAGGCCATCGATACATAGAACACACTCACTCAAGTGTTGTTCCTTTATACATCTAGGCCATCGATACATAGAACACACTCACTCAAGTGATGTTCCTTTATACATCTAGGGCCATCGATACATAGAACACACTCACTCAAGTGTTGTTCCTTTATACATCTAGGCCATCGATACATAGAACACACTCACTCAAGTATTGTTCCTTTATACATCTAGGCCATCGATACATAGAACACACTCACTCAAGTGTTGTTCCGTTATACATCTAGGCCATCGATACAGAAGTGAACTTAATTAAGCAACAAGTATGTAAAAAGAAATTAGTAATGACAAAGAATGGAAGATGTTCATTTACAAATCAGACATTTTTTGTTTAGTAGCCATCACCAGAAAAAAAAATTGTGAACCACATGTTAATGAAATCTTAATTTACAAAATTGCTGCAGTCACATAAAGACCTACCATTTCTCAAAAGATTCCACTGAGCCTGGTTTATGATTCTCTTTACTTTTAAGTCCAAAAGAGTGTTGTGGCTTGTACTTAGTGTTGAGGGTAGAGACGCTGGTGGAAATTCTCTGTCAAAATAAGTACGGACTGCTCTAGGTGTCACTCCTCTCAATAACAAGGCTAACCGGACATAATTCTCCTCTTCTTCAGATAGAGACGCCATGATTTCAGATTGGCTTTACAATAGAAACCTATATCATTGTTACTTAATGGTTCAAGTGTTCCTGCAAAAAATAAAAGATGTCACTGAAACATGAAAATGATATGGTGATAGTAACTAGAGGCTCCAATGATGTTGATATGAAACCGGGTGGAAATAGGCATGAGTATAACAACCACTCAGTTGTAAAGATATGTAGATTCTTTATTAAAGGTTTAAGGTGACATCATCAAAATAACTTTGTCTCATATAAAGGCCATACAAAACACAATCAAAAAATACTATAAACACAAGCGAAAGAAAGATAACTCTGACCAGTACAAACATTCATTGTATCTTATTTGTAGATCTTGTCCTGTTGATCTTTATTTCTTTATTTCAGTTTCTCTCTATCAAGTGTTGTTTTAAACCAATTGAACTTAAACCAGATGATCCGCAGGGCGCAGCTTTGTACGACCGCAGAGCTTGAACCCTGAATGGTTGGGGCAAGTATGGACACAACATTCAAGCTGGATTCAGCTCTAAATTTGGATTGTGATTAAATAGTTGACACAGCATAGGTTTCTGACACAGAAGGAATGTGGTCTAATGAACTTAAATTTTTTGTTTTGCCTTTGAGCAATTCACTATGCTGTTGAATATTAATCCTCTCAAAAAAATGTTTGAAGAAATTTTCTTTTTATTTATGAAATCTGAAATGAGAAAAATTGAACCCCCCCCCAATTTTTTTTTCACATCCCCCTTTCCCTTTTTCCAAAACTGATCTCAATTCAAATTTCTAATGGAGTTTGCAACAATAACTACTCATTTAAATACATCCTAAACTATTAAAATGTAAAAAAAGTGCTTGTTATCAATGAATGGTAAAGATTGTTTTAATTTATCAGTTGGTAGTAAAAGTGAATATACATTGTATCTATAATACTAAAATTACGAGGTCCAATTTGTCAGCCGTCATCGGGTAAAAACGAGAAATCAAAGAATTCAACTCTATATATAACTAATATAGGACAATGGTGTAGATTAAAAATTACACCACTCCAGACCCTTTTGTTTTCCACAT
>NW_027267893.1:0-20758 GCF_963676685.1 Mytilus edulis
TCCCTAAACATGCAGCAAAAAATGACGTTTTTTCCTCTATTCATGAACATTTGATAAATGTGAGTTATTTCTGAATAAAATTGCATAATTTTTAATGATACTTATAAAATACAGAAATTACCGATTACTTAACAAAAAACAATGTGTGTTTATCTTTTAAAACAAAAAAGTTATGTCTTTCTTTCGAAAAAGAAAATACGGACACAAATCTGAATTTTAAGCAAATATACAAAATTTCAACCTCATTTTCCTCAAAAAGTAGCACATGAATGTATATTTTTTATTACATATTTGATTTAATCAGGTAAAAAATAGCCTATATGCAAATGTTCAGCAACTTGTAAATACAGGTTCAAAACTCTTTTTTATCATTCAAACTTATCTAACTTGAAAACGAGTTTCATGGACCCCTCTTTTTTAAAATGCCATTTGGTTTGATTGCGCGAGAAGATTATGTGTGCCAATTTGGCAGCACTCCTTTTGCGCCAATTGCTGTTTCTCAGGGGTATCATTTGCGCCAAATTTTGTTTTCCAAATGTATCATTTGCGCCAATAATCGGAACTCATTTGCGCCAATTTACCTATACACATATATATCATAAATATTAAAGATTAATATGTGTTCTTATAATATGTTTGGCTTAAAAAGTATCATATGATCGGAGATATTTCACCATGAAGATGAGCATTTGGAGAGAAATGACCTGAAATGCAGTAGACAGTCCATGTACAGAGAGAGAAGAAAACTTATTGCTTTGCTGAATATTTAATCAAGATATGCCAAAAGAGAAGAAAATATAAGCTTTTGCTGATTATGTTTTAGCCACATGCGTTAATGACACAGTGCTTTGCTCCCATGGCCACCATCCGTATGGACTGAAACCTATCTACCGCAAGACGTACTAGTAATAGAGCAGAAGCATTCCACGGGGAATTATTATGAACTGTTTTATGCATTTCATCCTTCAATAATTGTCTTTTCGGGCAGTAAAGTGAAGTTACAAGCTACTGCATACATTAAATTAGGAAGTACTCATGCAGCAGCAGTAAGAAGAAAGTATGTTTTAGAAAAGGAAACATTTGTCGTGTAAACTGCCGCTTCAAAGTCCGAATAAAGGTGTAGGGAAGTCATTTTTCTTCTAATTGGCGCAATCGTATGTTTTATTTTTGGCGCAAATGATACCATGTAATTTTAAAACAAGTGGCGCAAACGTACCATTGGAGAAAAAAAGTTGTGGCGCAAAAGGACGCATTTTTGGCGCAAACGGATCTCTCCCGCCAATTTTCACGAAAACGTAAATAGTGCAATTTTTTTAATTTTGATAAATGTACAGCAAAAAATGACGTTTTTTTCTCAATTCATGACCATTTGATAAATATGAGTTATTTCTGAATAAAAAATGCATAAATTTTTAGATACTTATAAAATACAGAAATTATAAATTATTTAACAAAAAACAATTTGTGTTTATCTTTTAAAACAAAAAAGTTATGTCTCTCTTTCGAAAGGAAAAATACGGCCACAAATCCGAATTTTGAGCAAATATACAAAATTTCGACCTCATTTAACTCAAAAAGTAGCACATTGAGGTATATTTTTTATTACATATTTGATTTAATCAGGCAAAAATTAGCCAATTTAGATCTGGTTTTGGGTGTCAGTCAACTTTATTAAGAGTGATTGAAGATTGTAAATTAGCCTTAGATCAAAATAAATACCTTGCAGCTATCCTTATGGACTTGTCAAAAGCATTTGACTGTCTCCCCCATGACTTACTGCTACTGAAACTAAAAGCTTATGGTCTCTCCAAATCCTCACTTGATATCTTATATAGTTATTTAACAAAAAGAAAACAGTGTGTGAAAGTAAACCAAAATTTAAGTGGTATGCTTGACATATTTAAAGGGGTACCACAAGGTTCCACACTTGGACCCATCCTATTCAAATTTTTATTAATGATTTGTTCTTTTTTGTAAAAAAATGTTCTTTATATAATTATGTTGATGAAAATACTTTGTCAAAGTCTGGAAAATTCCTTACAAGATGTAATTTCTGCTCTTGAGGAAGACAGCAATTATTTAATACCAGTGGCGGATCCAGAAATTTTCACAAGTGGGGACCCACTGAC
This sequence comes from Mytilus edulis, assembly GCF_963676685.1. Taxonomy (NCBI): domain Eukaryota; kingdom Metazoa; phylum Mollusca; class Bivalvia; order Mytilida; family Mytilidae; genus Mytilus; species Mytilus edulis. The sequence goes on from NW_027267893.1 coordinate 2,130, forward strand.
TGCCTAAGAGGGGCCCGCTTCCATCACGCTTCAGTGATTCCCTATATAAGCAACCAAATTTTTACCCAAATTATAAAAAGGGGGGCCCGGGCTCGGTTAAAGAGCTCACCAGAGCTCATGTTTTGTCTGTTATTATGTATATATATGCCGTCTCTAAATAAAATTTACTTAGTAATACTTACTAACTTACGTTATGAATCACAGTTTATGACCGGCCAAACTCATGCAGTATATGACAGTTCTTGTCCATTCGTTTTTGATGCGTTTTGACATGTGATTATGGACTTTCCGAATTGATTTTCCTCTAAGTTCAGTATTTTTGTGATTTTACTTTTTTGTAAATTGCATTTGAATGATAAATTCATCAACACTTACCGTTATCTTGATGATATTTGTTCGTTAAATTAACAAGAATTTTCTAAATATACAGCAGAAACATACCCAAAGGATTTGTATATATATAGCCATTATGCAAATATTTGTTTACCCGAAGAAACTTATTTTGAATAATTCACGTGCAAACGATAATAACGGTAATAACTGTCGATCCTTTCCTTTTTTGCTTTTAGAATTTCCTGAAATATGTTTTTTTCTTGAAACAACTTGTGGTGAACACTATTAGTAATTTCGTGTGTTTCAGCATTTAATAACTAATTTTTTATTTATTATTATGAGTAACAATGGATTGTGTTTCTTGATGTAAAAGCAGGGGTTTCAAAATCCATTGTTATTCGTGAAAAAAGATCTATACTCAATTTACGCTTGTTTCAGAAATAGAAACTATGAGGTATAACAATAGAACTTGGGTGTAAGTTCGGTCATTTCACAATGTTCAACCAATTTATTGTTTAACTTGTTCTGCGAACTATGCGAGAAAAAAATATGTACAGTTAACATAAAACAGTCCGTACATGCATGCTATACAGAATGGTCATCTGCTGAGGCTGACTGTTGATATTCATGAAAATGCACGAGACATTAACCACTAGCTGTAAAAGATCAACATCAACCATTTTTGACATGATTTAAGAAAATATGAAAATACCAATGAGCATGAATGAGGGAACTATACACCGTTGTGATATTTAAACCGTTGGTATTTTGTAATGAAACGTTTCACGTTATAGCTTATTATACGGTATACGTTTTGCTAATTTTTCAATGTCGTACGACAAAACTTACGGTTAAATCCGCTTCATTTGATCTCTGTTGGATAGTATTCTAATTGTCAATCGTATCACATTTCCCAGTTATTAATGTTTCGTTTCGAACACACTTTTATGGGTCAAATATGAATAAAACTTTTAAAACCAGCTTTACATTTGTGTGCAGTTTCAGAAAGAAATTATGCCGCCAATGTAAACGGTTTCATAAAACTCGGTCAATTCGATAATTTGGTCATTTCATGTGCATGTAATATAATAATGATCCTGGTAAATTTAGAGCTTGATAAGCTTAATCGAGTGCTGCAGGCTTAAAGATTAAATCTTGCAGATCTCTCTGTTCTCGTTCCGGAATGTTTATTACGGATCCAATGACATTTATACGCCGAGACTGGGTTTGGATCATGTTGTGCTGTTATAATCTAAGCACCTTGCGCTGCTATTGATCATGCATTAGTTTTTTTTTGTGTATTTGTTAGTACTCATAACCATGCTATTTTTATGGATGGACGAATATTTAACGTCAAGATGCATATCCCAGACGAGCACATCTTTCCGTAAAATGAAAGGAAGTCTGGGTTTATCAGACCATCGCTTTCAGTCGGACTTTAACCTCTAAGCTCATAACTTAAAAGATAAATCAGCATTAAGGCATGTCATAAAACCTGTACACGTGAATCTAACCTCGAGACAACAGAACTTGTGTCGAAAGTACTCGTGATAACACTGCTAAAGATTGAAAGCTTAGCAAAAAGGCAAACATCAACAGTTTTAAAGTTGATGATGAATCTAACCAACGACCCCTCGCACTGTATCAGAACGAGTAAGGTGTGTTTGCTTTTTATTTGGCTCTTGCATGTGCGTAGAATTTTGTTGTATCAATACTATTTAGTCTTACAATGAAATACATACCAACGATAATCAATATAGTCCTTCCGAAAATGGTAGCACAACGTTATTCGCAACAAAATTATAATGGCTTCAAAGATACATATGTACTTGGAACAGTTTAGAAACAGTATATACATATTTGTTAGTGTACTTGGACTAGAGAATTTAAGGCTACTATCGGCTATTTTTGCGCAATCTGTATAAAAATGTCATGAGACGGAAATATGTCCTATGGATAAACTAGGTTGTCCAGTTTATGACTTTGGTCGTAACTAAAGAATCACGTATTGTTTGCACTAAACTTAGTATTTATGTTACTATTCATAAAAGAGATTTAAAATGAAAATAACAATGAGTTCTTTACCATGCACTCTTTGAGGGCATCAACTAAAAAGTTCTTCAACTATGGTATCTTTTAAATGATACATTTCTAAAATTCTAAATTGTCAGTTTATATATATGACCTTGAATTAATACAGAATAGAGGCGAATGATGCAACATGGATATTCAACTCATAAGTCGACACAAACTGACAATGGTATGACAGAAGACCAAAAGACAAACAACATATACATAAAACATCATAGAAAACCAAAGACTAAGTAACAAGAACCCGACCAAAAACTAGGGGTGGTCTCAGATGCTTCGGAATGGTAAACACTAAGGTTACAATACCACTCATAAACATTCATCGGCATGATAGAGCAGACAACCAAACAACCTATATCCATAACACTACAGCAAAATTTAACGCAAAAGATATTCTACATTGTAACAACTGATTTGTCTGTTCTGTGTAAGTCTTTTTTGGTTATGATGCTTCGAAACGATTTATATAAACTCATGTTATGGCGGAAACATGATGAAGGTTAACCCAGAAACTTGTCAATCTCATTGAAATTGGTACCCTAAAATATATGTTATCATTCCATTCCGAGGATATTCTGTACTGTTAAGTACATTGTAATCGGATTTTTTTTTATCTTTTTTTTTTTTTTTATAAGAAAAAGGTATTAAACTATGTATAACGCTACAGAACGTTTACTACAAACGAATATGTGCATTACTTAAGTGTTTTGTACCATGCAGGATGTTTTTTATGTTTTCCCCTCGTTTTTGTTGTTTTTGTGTTTGTGTGTTTTCTGGAACAATAGTGTTACAATATAGCTATATGTTACAAAATAAAAGTAACAAAAAGATAAGTTGGAAAAGTTTTTGGCTTTTCTGTACTGTGCAGCCTGTCTGGAGTTTCTGGTAGAATATTTCAAAACTGAGCCTGTAGTAGTCAAAGAAAGATAAAACACACTATAAAGAGTATTTTTTAAATTTTTTATGACATTTGCATACTAAAATTTAAGTGCAGATAATCATAAGTAACAAATACACAAAACTAAAACAATAACAAAAATAACTTCAAATAGCACCATGGCGAGGTAGCGTCGTTAATTTTCTGTAAAAATCGAAAACATGAACGTCATTAAAAACACAATTACTGTCTTTACTTATCTTATTCGTGAAAATGTCAACACTGCTATTGTGTGTCACCCTCGTATACAATTATTACACAATTTGTAGTCCGATGTTTAAGTATTGGTTTTAAACATTTTCTAAAGTTTTCTATTTTTGATTTTGAGTTTTTATTTAACACAACTGGCTTGAAAACATCATGTTCTTCGTTAAATATCCGAATATCATCTACATCTGCCCATGTGACCTTTCTGGTTACTTTGGAATTGTTTTCAGTCATTGAAACTGACAAACCCATCTTTGGTTTAGTTCTTGGAGATTTCACTGGATATTCCTCTTGGCATTTATCACAAGGTCCATACAAAAACATGGACGAATTTTGATGACTACAGTCTATGACCATTCCGGATTGTAAACACCAAACAGCCTCAGTTTTCAATTTCAATATAAGTTGAGTATATAAAATGTCTTTCAGCTCTTTTCCAAATTTTAAAGATTTTCCAAAAATCTCCGTCTTCCTTGTCAAGATATTGTCCTCAAATATTTCGTCGGCGATTTTTACCAGCAATCCATTAACATGTGTTATTCAAATTTCAGATAAAAAGAAATCCAAGCTATTTAACTTGACATGTTGAGAATTTATAGTGATTCTCCCAATTTATGAAATAACCGCTGAGTATTTATAGTCCTTTAATTTATGATAGAGTAAGAAGCAATGTCAATCAGATTTTAAAATATCAGTGTGATATACCTATATGGGTGTAGCTTAAGAGATTTATATGGGTTATTACTTTAAAATCAAGATACAATGATAAATTCATTTCTTTTCTGTGATTTTGCACAAAGACGTCTGAAATCGAGTTGTAAATAGGTTAAACTGATATTATTTTGTGGTTAACGCCTTTCTTTGTAAAACATTTGTTTTTGCATCTGGCAAATCGGTTATCTTGAAAAAGGAAAGCTAGATTACAATTTGATTTTTAAAAACTAGTATTTTGATAAATAATTTTGAACTATCCTCTAATCATTTGTCCACCCTTTTCTTCTATAATTTGATATTTCGAATGTGATTTGATATTTTTCAGTCATTGACGTAAATCACGATGTTTTTTCTCCTTAATTTACTTTAGATATTAGAGGAAATTAAATGTCGGTTGATGAAACTGATATCAAAACAATATACGAGTCTTTGCTTACTAGAACACTGGGTTAGTAGGCCAACTGTGCTCAACTTACACGTTTAGATCACGTACAATCGCACTGTGCAAAATTTTGTATTTGATGTTTTGGTTGAAAAATTGAACTCAATCTTGTAGTTCTCTCTTGTTACTGCTTTTGAAGGACGAGGCGTGTTAATGTTTGAACAACATTGTTAAAAAATGTCCTTTCAATTATTAAAACAGCACAATTTCCAAGGGAGAGAGGTGAGTCCACCCCCCCCCCCCAGCCCCCCCCCCAACCCCCCAAAAAAAATTAAATTAAAAATTATTAAAATGATATTAAAAGAAAGGGTATCCAAAATAGCATGGGTACCTAGGGTTATGAATGAGAAAAACTTTGTCATATGTATGAATTGATCATTTGACACAAAACAACGCTGTTATATGATATTTACAGGGACATTTCAAACAACATCAAGGGTTGATGCGTTTTGTAAAATCACGGGGTGGGGGGATTATAACTAAATAGTATGTAACACGGACTTTATTTGGTGCATAGAAATTGTGATGAGATGTCATAAAAAAGTGTAACTGTAATTGAGAAATATTCAAATTTGATTTGGAATTTTCAGTTGAGAAAAAAGCCATGTATGATTGACCAAATTCAGACAGTTCGTTTTGGCAATAGAAAAACATGTGAGTCGAACGTAACTTTCGTAGTTTATATGAATTATTGTTGTAATTCTAAATCCTGTATGGTCATGATTTGATTATGAACTGGCCATGTAAATATTCCATAGAGTCTTGTATACGTTTGTAGTATTCTTTCCTTATGTTAAGTGGAGTGTTTGCCAATTGGCGTTATGCAGTGTTGGTACCAAGTATGCTCGCATTCTCAAGAGGACATATAGAATGTTAAGCAATAGTTATCAAAAGTACCAGGATTATAATTTTATACGCCAGACGCGCGTTTCGTCTACATAAGACTCATCAGTGACGCTCAGATCAAAATAGTTAAAAAAGCCAAATAAATACAAAGTTGAAGAGCATTGAGGACCCAAAATTCCAAAAAGTTGTGTCAAATACGGCTAAGGTATTCTACTCCTGGGGTGAGAAAATCCTTAGTTTTTCGAAAAATTCAAAGTTTTGTAAACAGAAAATTTATAAAAATGACCATATAATTGATATTCATGTCAACACCGAAGTGCTGACTACTGGGCTGGTGATACCCTCGGGGGATGAAACGTCCACCAGCAGTGGCATCGACCCAGTGATGTAAATAGTTATCAAAAGTACCAGGATTATAATTTTATACGCCAGACGCGCGTTTCGTCTACATAAGACTCATCAGTGACGCTCAGATCAAAATAGTTTAAAAAGCCAAATAAATACAAAGTTGAAGAGCATTGAGGACCCAAAATTCCAAAAAGTTGTGCCAAATACGGCTAAGGTAATCTACTCCTGGGGTAAGAAAATCCTTAGTTTTTCGAAAAATTCAAAGTTTTGTAAACAGAAAATTTATAAAAATGACCATATAATTGATATTCATGTCAACACCGAAGTGCTGACTACTGGGATGGTGATACCCTCGGAGACGAAACGTTCACCAGCAGTGGCATCGACCCAGTGGTGTAAATAGTTATCAAAAGTACCAGGATTATAATTTTATACGCCAGACGCGCGTTTCGTCTACATAAGACTCATCAGTGACGCTCAGATCAAAATAGTTTAAAAAGCCAAATAAATACAAAGTTGAAGAGCATTGAGGACCCAAAATTCCAAAAAGTTGTGCCAAATACGGCGAAGGTAATCTACTCCTGGGGTAAGAAAATCCTTAGTTTTTTCGAAAAATTCAAAGTTTTGTAAACAGAAAATTTATAAAAATGACCATATAATTGATATTCATGTCAACACCGAAGTGCTGACTACTGGGATGGTGATACCCTCGGAGACGAAACGTTCACCAGCAGTGGCATCGACCCAGTGGTGTAAATAGTTATCAAAAGTACCAGGATTATAATTGTATACGCCAGACGCGCGTTTCGTCTACATAAGACTCATCAGTGACGCTCAGATCAAAATAGTTAAAAAAAAGCCAGCATCACTCTGACTAAATCAATCAAGAAGACATCGACATTGGTTATGGTAGAGTACAATGAAGTTATGAGTTAAAATATGAAAAAGTTCTTAGTTCTAAATGGTCTCAGTTTTTGAAATGTGCATATAATTTTTTCTTTAATGTCCTGACATTAATTGTGCCACCGTTTTTATGGCATTTATTATGCAAATGCAACAACAAAAAACAAGACGCCAAATTAGAAAAATCTGCACAAAATTTTTAAAATGGTTTGCTAGTCAGGCCAAAAATAAGAACATTTAGTGATCAAAATTAATGACATAAATGTCAACTAAAGAATATCACATATATCGTTCAATCAGTTAGCACTGGAAATGTACTCTGGATTTTAAACTAATTACAATTATAGTACATTAAAAGTCGATAAAATGCTAAAATTGGTTTGTAACAAAAAATAAATAACAAGCGGAAAGGTTAGTCAGAGTTGAGGGTACTTTAATTCTTGCTATTAACTTGTTTGGTATACATCATTACACGTTTGTTAATTATAAGTAAAGTTAATCATTGGAAATGCGAAAACAAATCTTAATATATCCACGTGAACTATTTCTTGGCACGCAATTTCTTCAGTTCATTCTTACAAAATTGTAAAAAATCGGAAGTTCAACTACAATCCTTAATTCACGATATAGTAGTTGTGTATTTTATCTGTCCTCATTTGAATTATTTTAAATTTGGTTTTTTCGGGGCCTTTTATAGATTACTATGTGATATGGGTTTTGCTCATTGCTGAAGGCCGTATGGTGACCAACAGTATTTAATTTATGTTTACCAGAGGTTGATGAAACCAATTATGTCACCATTCGGCGTTCTAAAATTCGAAAATCTCATGCCATATAGTCAGCTATAAAAGGCCACGTCATGAAAAAAGTAAAATCACAAAAATACTGAACTCCGAGAAAAATCAAATCGGAAAGTCTCTAATCACATGGCGAAATCAAATGACAAAACACATAAAAAACGAATGGACAAGAGAAATGCATAACCATTCAAACCAGAAAATAAACGGCATTATTTATATTACAGTACAGAACGTTCATGCCAGTATACTTGCACTATACATTAAGTCACCTCGTTTCAAATGACCTGTGTTGAGAGTAATCCACTTTATTGTAACCTTTGTTGTTATATATTGCCTTGTTATCTACACTGCTTAACTATGTTTAAATATAGACTGCAGGATACAGAATTGACTAATTTTTCAAAGAGGTTTATTGTTGTTTATATCCAAGATGAATAATAGTTCATCTATTATTAGTTTTCTCTTTAAATGTTATACTCTTTCCGTCCATAAAGTACATTACACGTAATCTTAACATGTTCATGGTCGCAACACTTGCCACTGAATATACCTTAAACATTTTATCACTGATGATGCATTGGTGACTGTTTACTTTGCCGAAGCACATAGCCTCCCTCTGTTGCGATTAAAATCATTATAAATGCTCTTTCCAAATGTTTCTTCCTTTTATATAACTGACATCAACAAACATTGTACAACCTTTATGGTTAAGTGTGTCTGTTGCCTTGACTGATATCTTGAAAAATAAAAGGCCTCTTATTCGATTCCTATTGCAGAAGATCTAGTTTATTTTTGCGCTGATGCGATGTAAAGCAGTCATCAATCAATCAATATTGTAAAAAAGGCAAAAAAAGGGACTGTAAAAATTATCCCGCAACTCATCTTTTAAAGAACACTTTATAGGAGTCATTCAAAAAGAACACAATTAAAAAGTCTACAGCATAAGAGTAAGAGGCCCATGATCCAGTTATTAAGGAGAGGAACTAAGTTACCAAGGGGGTAATCAAACATCATTAGTTTGAAAAGTTAAGGCGGCAATAGTTTACTGATGTTCAAATCTCGAAAATAGACAGGGGAGCAACACATCAGGGTATTAAATAGGAACTGATGGAATCGCATGAACTCGAAACGGAGCGAGACAGGACAGACAGACATCATCACGATCAAAAGAACACTAACCAACAGACGATATCCAACTAACAAAAATAAATGCCTACCTATTTTTTTCGGACTGGTAATTTTTAACAACTTCAGACCAATATTTGCCCTTCTTAATTATTGATATGTAATATTTCATTTGATAGATGAAATGGACAATATAACTAAAAAATCTTAGATCATATGACAGCTTAAAAGAAAAACAAATCCTGAAAAAAAACAATTTTTCAAGAAGATCATGAGAATTGTCCGCGTGTTCAAATTTGAAACCAATTGTTTAACCCCTGTTTGAAAAAAAAATTTTGTTTCCTACAAATATGATTAATTGGTAGACATGGGGATATTTTTTAAATAGTGCCATATGTGGAGATTTTGTGTTCGAAGATCAGAGGTGAAATATAACAGTTTCTGTGAATATCCCGTTTTTTGTGAGATTATTTTCTATTTATCTGATTAACGCCTGTTGTAAAATGTTTTTAGATTTCCCCAAAAAGTTATGTTATTTGTCAGCAAATTTTAAAACAATTACATGTATCATGGTTGAACTTTGGACCGCATGCCATCATGGATATGAATTAATTCAGTTAAGTGGAACACGAATATATATTTTGACTAAATGCTGTATGTTAGTAGACCTTTGTACCCGGCTGTTAAAGTTAATTAGTTTGCAGAAATGAGAAAATCAATCTCGGTTGTTCTTTTAAGTACCATAAAATAATATAAATGTCGAAATAGACAAATTCCCATCATAATGCTAACAATATTTAGTAAAATTTGTCATAAAATTATGACGAGCTTTCGAAAATCACTTCAAGTCGTTGTTCAAATAATAAATCTAAAATTCACATCATGTTCATAAATAGGTTAATAACAGTTATTTTCAAATTATCATAGTATGAGTGTACATATAGAACATTGCAAATAAAAGTAACCGACAAACTTCTTTCATTTTTTCATAAAATCAAATGTATATGTACCTACATATTAAGCAAAATAAATACTTTTTGAACCAAATATATCCATTCAAAGTTTTAGCTTATGCTACCATAACAAATAAACTATTAAGACGAAGAAACCCCTGCTCATACTTGACATATACGAAAGAGACACAAAGTTTACATTTGCGCTTCGTTTCATGTGGCTTCGGATTTTGTACATGGCTGTTAACTGTTAGAGTTGCTTGGTCAATACGCGGACATATCGTATGCTATGTGTATCGAACAAAAAACTCTTCAGCTGTCCCGATAATTATATATCCCTGGTTTTCAAATATTCTGCTTTGAGCGTTCTTTGTGTAAGTAAAAAGAACCAAAAACTCGTTGGACATACGACGTTGTATATAAATGGGCCTCAAATACTGATGTAGCTAAGTATCATATCATGTACGGTAAGTTTAATGAGTGCTCTGTTTAAAAGTTGTTCCATCAGCACCATATTCTCCAGATAACAAAACTATTAAGTTATGAACGAACACAACCATTAGTTATGTTTCTAACAGGGAAGACATACACATATACGGCGCTAAAAAATCATTGTAATCTCATTTAGTGATTAATAATAAGTACATACAAGACCATGCAATCAAAATTGGTCCAGGAAATGCATAACGCTCTAAAATAATGTGAAGGGATGACACGTTTGCAAGCATTCAACCCTTCTTCACTGGAAACACGTGATTCAACACCCGTGCACACTTGACGTATACATCAAAATATAGACCATGTAAATAGAATAAACAAATAAGTTGTAATTCAAACAGTACTTCAGTTGGTCAGTTGGTCAAAAACAACAACACTCATAAAATATAAGGTAATATGTCGCATCATTTCCATTATTTGGGGTTTCACACCAAAATTGTGTTTTGAATATATCTATCTTATTAGATAAAAAGTTAAGGAATTTCCATTCAAATGCTTTTATATGCTGTAGTAGACTTTGTTTACTTAAGATTATTTTATAATAATAGTGTTGCTTAATTATTGCGTCTTCTGTTAAATTTAAGTTCATATCTTTATACTATTTTTAATACAATTTCGTTTTATTAAAATTGCCAATTTCAATCTAAAGCCTTTCATGAGCCTGTTCTGAGTTCGACACCTTTTAAGTCGCTGTGGTCTCCATTTCAAAGTGTTTTTGCTTCTTTTGTAACTTTGGTGGTCATTGCAGGTTTTTGACTTTTCAAGACTTTTTGCGATTAAAGCTTGACATAGTGAAGATATCTGCTCTATTTTATTGTTCATCTTTTATCGTGACATAATCACATCACTGTTTTTGATATCCTGTGGTGTTTGTCGTTGATATACTATGTTCGTTGTTGTTCTGCAGTTTGCATGTTGTGTCGGATATTATATTATTTGTTTGTGAGTTTCTCTGTGATGAATGTTCTTGCGTGTGTTTGTGCTGTGTCTCTGTCACGTAGTATTGTCATTTTAGCGATATATATTTTTCAACATTGTCATTAAGTGGGAGGTTTGACTAGCCATTACATCAGGTTAAACCCACCATGTTTTCTAAAAATGTCCTGTACCAAGACGGGAATATGGCAGTTGTTATCAAATAGTTCTTTTCTATGTATGTTGGCGTTTGTTTTTGTTGCACTTCAGTGTCCCTGTTGTTTTCCTCTCGTAGTTAATGTGTTTCCATCGGTTTTAGTTGGTAACCCGGGTTTGTTTTCTCTCAATCGATTTATGAATTTTCAACACCGGTATACTATTGCCTTTATGTATTGATCTTTGGATATGTTATATTTCTTTATGTTCGTGGGTTGCAGTCCTATCAACTTATACCCTTAATATATCTTTGAATAATATCTATGTCTATGAAAACAACAGTAACCTTTATTTTCGCTCTTCACCAAACTATCATGTAAGAAGACCAATTTAATAGTAGATTTATGTACGTATACGGCATTTATGATAATGTGAAAGGAACTCTATTCTCAATAGACGATGCGCCATGTGTCCTAAAAAAATTCCGAATCTGTTCAATTCCGAATATAGTAACAATTTAATATTACAAACACTTAATTAACACTATTTAACTTGTTATTGGAGAACTCGAAATATGTTTTCGCCATCAATTCTGGGTTGATATTTTTTTTCCAGAACTATCGAACAGTCGACACAGACAATCTTTATAATAATCCATGACTACTTCATATTTTGAATTCATTAAAGGTACAAGTATTAAAGAAAATTTAATAACAAATTTCAGTAAATATTCAACGAACACTGCTAATTAGTGAAAGCGCAGAATACCTAGGTCATTTTTATTTGAAATGGGATGGGGTATATACCTCCGACATCGGAACATGTTTATTAATAACTCGATTGTGCTTTTTCCAATAAATATTGAATTGAATTGAATAAAAGGAAAACATCACTATTATTTTAAAATACCTCTCTGATGTTTGGTCGGGTATGTTCAATTTTCATTATTTGAAACGTCTCTAATATTAAAAGGAACTGTTCGTTGAATTGATGATGGTAAGAAAATAAAAATAGAAGACCTTACCCGAGAACCTACTATGTTTCTTCTTGTCTACTGTGAAAAGATTTTGATGCAAAATGGATATTAAATGACATTTATAAAGTTTGGATGAATGGCAAATATAATTTTATAGAACAATTTGGATATGTATGCACTTTTGTGAGCTGTTAGAAAATATGTATAGGAAAAATAAATCCATATTGAAAGGACATCTTGTATTATCAAAGCACCAAAAGAAATGCCTATCCAACAAAAAGGCAAATGCATAGGTTTTTCCTCTTCTATTTATAATAGTCAACAATCAAGTTTGTGATATCTAAGCTTTTTAAATTGTTTAGTACAAAATGTTGATAAGGGGATAAAATATGAAGTCAACTTTTAAATCAGATAATTAGTTTGGGTTATCCTTTATAAGCTATGTTTTATATTGCTACTTTTCTTTCATTTTAGATTCGGCAAATATTTGCAAAATATGCCCACTTCACTGAAAACGTGCGTACCAAAATAACACCCGTGCACACTTGACTTAGAATCCAAAATGTAGACCATATTGACTAGAACAAACAGTTGTAAAATTGTAATTCAAACAATTTTTCAATTGGTCAGTTGGTCAAATAAATATAAACAAATAACAACACTCAAATGAACTACTAGTATATATATGTCTGGTAAGTGTGATGATTAATACCATATTCAATCAAGCTATAAAAAGAAACTAAAAAAAAGTTATGGGGATCACAGAAGAAATTTTAAAAAAGTCTGGAAAATACCAAGGATACATTTAAACACAGTTGAGAGAAAATGAAAATTAAAAACAAAAACAAAAACAAAAACAATGTTGGCAAATGGTCAATACTAGGATTGACAGGTCAGTAGTAAAAAACCGGCAAATACTGGAAATTACTGGACAGTCGAGATAAAATCCAGTCCATGACAGGTCTTTTACTTTGTGATTAATTAAAAATACCCTACAACATTTAAAAAAATGTTAAATATTCAAAGACAATTTCAACTTTTTATGTTATGTGAATTCATGTTTATTTGGATTTTTTTTTACAGGGGTAAGAATATAACGTGAAACTACTCCAGAGGTGAAAGTATGAAAAAATAAAATAACAATAATACTGAAAACCAAGGAAATTCCAAACGAAGTCGAAGTCCTTTATCAAATGACAAAACAGGTTCACAAAACCAATATTGGCAAACGTTAAATACTAGTATGGACAGGCGGTGGTGAATACGGTGAAAGACTATATGTCATTCATGTCTCAGACAGGGTATATAATATGACATTCCCGGCATCGAGTTTTTTACAGATTCCCTGATTAAATTCAGTGAATTTGTAAATAAAATGTATTCTTTTTTTATTTAAAAATTCAATAAAAAAGCCTACACTGAACGAGTTTGAGGTTAAATTAGCCTTTAATGTTAATACTATTTGACCCATTTTTTTAAAACAACTGGCATACTGTAGAAAAATGTTTTTTTTATTATATTGCTTCTTTAGTAATTACTGAACAGTATAAACCTAGTACGTCTAATTTTTAAATCACATATAAAGACTGTTCATTGTAGTGATTGGAAAAGGAAGAAAATGATTTGGTAAAGCTATGTGATCCAGTGGCAAATTTAGACCCGGTCCCACTAGACCACGATCGCATCACGCTCACTGCGATCTAAAATTAATCCAGATTGTGGTGAGGTCGCGGTATGAGTGGCATTAAAATGTTAATTTTCGTTATGTTCACGATGATACTACGTTCTCATTACGCTTCTACAACGATCCCGATAAAATTATACCACGTTCTCAACACGCTTTTTCTACGATTATTACGAGCTTACTACGCTCATCACGTTCTCACTACGACTATTCCACGAGTTATCCGATTGCAACACGATCTTATCACGCTTCTACTGCGATTAAAGCACGTTCTTACCACGATTATACTACGTTCATACCGCGTTCTTACTACGATCTCAGCAATAACGTCAACATCGTGTTCCATATACTGTTCCATTCATTCTATTTCTGATTAATACGTAGATTTCTCGGAATATACAGTCATGCTACCAAAATCTACTAGAACACGTGGGCGTGGTGGTAGGGGTAGATGAAGAGGCAGATGGGGCTCTGACAGTAACGAATCCGAATCTAGCAGGGATGTCGGACCGACCAATCCTACCTAAATAACAACCAAGTGCTTGTTCATCAAGCTCAAATGATGATATTTTAGTGAACGATAGCAGAGATGACACAGACGTGTCAAGCATGGTTGAGCCGTTAGAGAAAATGGACAAGAATTCCTAATTGCATGCAGACAAACAAAACCTGGAGACTCTCAGAGATTAAATATATTTTATGTGAAAATGACAATGAGCATGATGGTCATAGTATGAACGTAGTCGGGTCGTAAGAAATGCGTGATAAGGACGGCATTGGTGTGCTAGAATCGTAATATGGTCTTGAACAGCGTGGTGTAAACGTGGTATAGTCGTAGGAGAAGCGTAGTTGGTTCGCGGTGAGAACGTGATGGTCGTTGTGAGGTCGTAGAAATGTCGCTGTGAGATCGTATCGCAGTCTCTCCGAATAGAATCACGCTTTCGCTACGATGGTACAGCGACATTTGCGATCTTACCACGACCTTAGTGCGCTTTCACTACGCTTCTACTACGACCTGATTTCGCCACGTAACCGCATCACGATTGGTTTGGACATGTTCAAAGATGGCCACGCTCATCCCGATCTTAAAGACCTCACTACGACCGTGATACGACCTTACTGCGATCTACAAGATCGCACTACGATCGTCAAAATTTGCATTGTTTCACAGATCGTAGTGCGATCGTGGCCTAGTGGGACTGTCATATATATCTCAAATTCTGTCATATACACATATTCAATCACAAAGTTATAAATCTTTAAAAACGTTTTTATACTTTCTCTTTATTCTCTTTAATTTAGATCTAAATCCAATCAAAAGTAAATATTTGTTTATAGGCAGGTATGAAGTTTTTAAATGTGGAAATGTGATGAAAAATAGTTTTAAAACAAACCATATTCATCAGATGAAAATATCAAATTGTCTGTGTGACTTAAAGACATTCACAGACATACTAGTCTTGTTATCAAACCTGTCTTTTTGTTAGGGTCATGTACACGAAATAGAGGTTCATTCATAATATTATAGTTCCAAATGGTCAAAATATTCTGGAATATTATTTCCACTGGAATAAACATTACTGTAAATGTTCTTAACGGAATAAATGGTACAGCGTATTTGTTCCAGCAGGAATAGGTATTATGACATTGTTTTAAACAAAGTTTCCAGTGGAACTTCTGTTAGGTGGAACAAATATACGTTGACAATACTAGAAACCAGCTTGAATCAACTGATTCCCAGTTTTTGAGTCTGTTCAGCTGTTGTGTCAATTGACAATTTCATATCTTTTCGACAAGCAGTGTTTTGCATTTGTGATTGAAAATGTTTTTTTTTTAAATGTGGATGTTATGCAAAGAATGAATGTAAACAAAATATGTGTTTTTGTCGAAAAGCAGGGCAATGATATCACCAGTGCTATTCAAAATAAAGTTTAACTAGTACTAATAATTAAAACAAATTTTTTCAAAATCATTGGTTTATTTAATTTGTATTAAGAAAAATACATTTCTAATAATATTTTTAGTGATTTTGTAAAATCCCTGAAATTTTAGGGATTTTACAAAACACTGAAACAATTATTGATTTTACAAAATCACTAATTATTTCAGGGATTTTACAAATTCACTGTTACATATACACATAGAACGGTTAAAAAGTATCTATTCTAAAATATTTCACTGATTTACTGATAGTCATAAAAATTTTTTCGTCCACAGCTATGCCATTAGGGCAAATATACAACTATTCAAAACCTACAGCTCAATGTACATTTATAGCGTAAGCAGTGCGCTAAGTTTCAAGTTCCTACGATTTTGGGTGGCTGAGTTTATTCTAACGAACATTTTTATCGATTGAAATAGTCAACAATCAAGTTTGGGATATCTTGGCTTTTAAAATTGTTTAGTACAAAATGTTGCTAATGAGATAGAATATGAACCAGCAACTTGTTAATCAGATAGAATGAAATGCATAACAGTGTAGCTATGGCCATTCATTGACTGGGGAAAATTAGGTGAACGTTCGTCTGTAATGCCCACTGCTCACGACGTACTTATCATAGAAATTTAAACTGTGAGGTCACCAAAGGTTCTAAACGCCTAAATAAAATAATTAAAAATACTAATCAGGAATAACCTTTGTAATTTAAAAATAAATAAAAATGGCCTTCACCATGGAGTCTTGGCTCACACCGAACAGCAAGCTATAAAGGTTGAATACTTAAAATTCTTTACTTGATTTTTAGTTATGGTTTGACCATCAATTTTCCGAATATGATATCGCACGTTCTTTCAGATTATTTTTTTTACTTAATTGGCTTTAAAAGTTACAATGCATGATGTCGTCTGTTTATGTAGTTCATATGTGTTTTTCGTTTCTCGTTGGTTTTCCCGTTTGAATGGTTTTACACTAGTAGTTTTGTGGCCCTCTATAACTTGCTGTTCGGTGTGAGCCAAGGCTCCGTGTTGCAGGTCGTACCTTGACCTATAATGGTTTACTTTTATGAACTATTACTTGGGAGGAGAGTTGTCTCATTGGCACTCATGCCACATCATCCTATATCTATCTATATCTATACATTTTTTTTTCAACAAAAGAATACATCACAAGAATATAAGTTTTGTAAGAAACGTGAGAAATTGTGTTGGACTTGAAGATAAGGCAAAGTGACAAATATCTGAAAGAATGAATCGTTTTATGGTATTAAACAAAGAAATCAAATGATTTTTTAATTATCCAGAACTCTTCACAAACAAAACTCCACATGTATACGCATTGAATAAATAGTAGGCAATTCTTAAATGATCACACCGTAGAAGTAGTTGTGCTCTTAATCAATGAGATATTTTGTGAATTAACCCCATCAACTTAATAGTTTTTTTTACAATGGATAAACCTATTTTTTTATTATTATTAAATAATATCATCTCTGAACATTATTATTCTTATAAATGACACGGTTGTATGTGATGATTATTATAAATATTTAAAACAAATTCCTTTCAAGCTTTGTAAAAAGAAAGTTTCATTTTATGTATCGGAATGTGTAACAAGTGAATATTTCAATCCCCACTGGAAGGCCTCTGACAGACTTAGTGAGCATAAAATCATAGCCGTTGACAAACAAGTTACAACCTACAAACGTTTTACTGTCGACCACACTGTTATGCAATTAATTCTAATAAGATTGAATTATCATTTTTAAGCCATGTTTAAGTTGTTACTTTTCTTTTCATTGTAAATTACTTGGCAAATATTTGCAGAATATGACCACTTCAATGAAAACGTGCGAATCAAAACATCACGCGTGCACACTTGACTTAGAATCCAAAATGTAAACCATATAGACTATAACAAGCATTGTAAAATTGTAATTCAAACAAAATTTCAATTGGTCAGTTGGTCAAACAAATATAAACAGATAACAACACTCAAATGAACTATATGGTAAGTGTGATGACTAAAATCAGATTAAATCAAGCTTTAAGAAAAGAAATTAAAAAAAGTTATGTAATGACAGTATGAATTAAAAAAAAAAGGTCGGAAAAAAGGAGACATTTAAAACATAGCTGAGAGAAAATGGAAAAAGTTCACAATATGGTCAATACTAGGAGTGACAGGACGGTAGTAAATACTGGCAAATACTGGACACTCGAAATAAAATCCAGTCCATACCAGGTCAATTCCTGGGTAAATGGACCGATATTGTCATATGACAGAAAGTCACTTATTTACTATTCTTACTAAAACAAAAAGTTACAATTAATTAGTCTCGAAAATCATTTGAAATAATGATAAATTCAGTGCACTTTATTAAGATGTTTTCCAACATGGTTAAATACGGAAGAATAATATAAGAATTAATCAAACAAGGTATATATTTCTTGACACCTTGAAGCTAGTCACTAATTAACAACATACTATCTAACGGTAATATCGTCAATGAAAAAAAAGTTAAAATTCGTTTAATATAAATGGAATAGTTTAAAAAAAAACATAAATTGATTTGAACATAAGTCTTTTCATAATTGAAGAACAGCATCTCTCCAAACTTAACCATTTGAAAAATGTCTAAAATCTTTCGTCAGATGAACTTGAAATTTGAGGCCAAAATCAGTTCTTACCGGACCTACTTCTTTATCAAATGACAAAATCAAAAGCTCAAACATACAAAACAAATGGAAAACAAGTGTTATGTTTCT
>NW_027267895.1:0-137525 GCF_963676685.1 Mytilus edulis
ATACTAATCCATAGAACTTATGGAACTACTAATCAAACACACTATAAAGTCTATGAGCACAAAGTTCATCAAATCAAACGAATATATCAAGATCACAACAAAGACATCAATCCTCCATTACTGTTTTCAAAAACTACCACCAAAACTGGGCTTAATAAACCAATCAGAATACAAGAAAACCTATACAAATTAGTGAACAGTGAGTACTGATAGTAAAATCAATAGATAAATGCTACAAGGTAAACAGTTAGATTTTATGGATCAATGAATAATCAATAGGTAATCAATAGGCAGGCAATCAATAAAATGAAGGTAAACTTAAGTAAACTACTCTTCAAATGAAAGAATATAATTAATGGTGTCTCGGAATAACCTATAAAAGATATAAAATATATAAATGATTAATATGATAAAAATCCACAATACCACATCCTCCCCTCTGTTGGAGAATGTCTTCCATGACATCACAAATATCTCTCCTCCTCCTGAGAAAAAAATTTGACGTCCTCGTAATCAATACTGATCGCCTGTAAAATATGCCATCACTTCTCAGTGGCAACCTTCAAAAGGCGTGCTAGAATCTGGTCCTCCATGCCTTTAAAAGTATCACTAGAAACAAGATCCTTCAGATAATCGGCTCTACTCTTCCAGTCAGGTTGTGGCTGACTCTTCTTGGATATTATAAAATCCTTATACTTCGTGGTAGCTGTCGATGTTCTGGCACGTACAGATCTTCTCGGTTCTATCCATGGTGCTTCAATGTCCGGTTGAGGGACATTATCTACTGTTTCATCAACAGTGGTGTCTTGCCCAGGTTCCTCTGTATCATCAGATAATGTAGTGTCAGCTACTTGTTGATCGGTCTCCAACACTTCATCAGGCTCAAGTACTGGATCAACTGTATCACTCTCTTCAGATGGAAGGTCGTCACCCTCAATTCCAATATCTTGCTGTTCAGCAACGTGTTCCTGGTCGTCATCATTCTCGTCCTGAACGATATCATCATCATCCTGAGTTTCTAACTCATCAATAGCACTGTGTCAGCACTTAAGAAAATTCGCGATTTTTTACTTATGGTTTAAATATGTTCATTATGACATAATATATATATTCACAAAGTTTTATCGCTATATGTGCAGTAATAAAGGAGAAATTCAATAATTAATGAAAAAATATTAACAACTTCCTGTAGGTCGTGACGTTTTCTCCTGGTTTTTGCATGCCGGGATTTAAAATACAATCATTAAAAGTCTTGGTTTTTAATCATATTTTAACGTAATCGTAAGCGCGCCGATGATTTATGGTTTATCTAATAACCAGCCGATTATAAGAAGAACGCACAGACGTGCAATTGTACACTTTCATGAGATAAATTTTCTATGTTAAACGTATATATTCGAATTTTTTTTTTTGACAACACAAAAAGTTATAAATTTATTTTTAATTAATGCATTTTCGGACTGATAAGGTGAACAAGTTAAAGTACAATAATCTGTAAAGACAATATGTTGGTGTACTCTTATTGACGTTTTACTGTCTCTGCTATGACTAGGTTTTTACGATGTGTGTATTCAAGGTTCTGTGGCAATACTCGTAGATGGCTTGTTGAAAGGTAAATTGTTATTTGCACTTCGGTATTTAACCACGCCTTTAGGGCACACCTTGCCAGGTGTGACTGTCTATTCGGATCAGTGGATTATAAAACAAGGGAGCATTTAATACACACATTTTAAATACATATTCAAGTTGGTGACAAATGAAAATAGACCGCCGTGGAATTATTTAATTATATTTGCTATTATTTTTTTGAATTCAAATAAATTAATTTACTAAGAAATAAACAATTTTCGGTTAAAGAAGGGAAACTTAATTTATGTGTCAGAATGAAATGATATACACCTCTTGTCCTTGATTTATGTCTCATAAAAGGGGGAAACTTAGAAATTAGAAATAGCTTTACCAAAGCATTTTGATTGTCTTTATTAGGCAAAAAAATGTACGAGAACACTTACATTTAGACTTTTGAATCCCATGTATTAATTAATATCTGAAACTATCTGAAGATAACTCTACCGAAGCGGAATACAATATGTACGAATAAAAATCTTTGCACATTTATGATTAATTATTGTTATCTATTGTTCATTTAATTACTTAATTAGTACCTAAAATATGTCTAACGCTTGGCATTAAATCTCGGTGTGGTAGGAAACGATTATTACATATAGATTATATTATTTGGATGAGGATTTGAGCTAGCCTATAAAAACACATTAATTAGTTAACATACATTAGAGACCAAAGGATATTAACTTTGGTAATTCAATTAACTTTTACTCACATATTTTTCTCTTATGATTTGTATATATATATATATATATATATATATATATCTTTATTCTCATCACCAAATACATAGGTACAGAGAAGACATGCATGTATAATACAATATATTAACTACATAAACATAAATATACAATATATACAACAACAACAACAAAGACAAAAAGAACTTATTCAAGAGGACACACTCGCTTGTTTATAGTTCGTATAAACTTACATAAATTAATGAGATCTGTCCTATTTGTAGACGACATAATTTCAGTAAATACTATAATATTTGGCCTTATACTAAAATTTCGATTTATAAATTTATTTCTCTCTTCTGTAAAATGTGAACAATTAATAATGTAATGAAATTCATCTCCAATATCTAGCTTACATAAATTACACTTTCTTTTTTCCCTTTCTATATTGTACCATCTTCCAAGTTCGACTGGAAGTTTATGGTTACATATTCTAAATTTACATAATGTCAAAAAATCTTTTTCGTCTAAAATATTAAAATATTCTTCAAAGCACAATAAATTCTTAAAAATACGATAATTCAAGGCTTTGGAACAGTTTTGAATAGTCTCGTTCCATGTTTGTTTGAATTGATCACACAATCTTACTTTGATATTATATTTCAACCATACATCATTTAAAAAGAGCTGTGTGTTCCAGATATAAGAAAATCCACATTCATCGAATATATTTTTAACACATATTAACCATTTAAAATCTATGTGTTTAGTACAATACAAGTGGTACAGTAGCTTATAAATAATACATGAATACTTTGACTGCTTTCCCATGATAAATTTAGACCAGTAGGATATCATCCTTAATTTTACATCAATAGAGAGTGGAAAACGTCCTAGCTCACCGTATATCATACAGTTTGGAGTGGAAGATTTCAGATTTAGGAGCAACTTACAAAATTTTAGATGAACCTTTTCGACAATATCACAGTTGCTGAATCCCCATATTTCTGATCCATATAAAAGAACAGGTTTTACTACTCTATCAAAAAGATCTAACTGACAAGAAACTGATAGGCTATGAAATTTCCCCCTTTTTAGTATCTCATACATCGCTTTTGTCCCTTTTTCAACTTGTGATTTAATCGCCTTTTTATAATTTCCCGTTTTTGTCAATAAGATACCCAAATAACTAAACTCTTGAACAATTTCTATTTCTTGATCATCTAAAACAAAGTGTAAATTGTCCGGTAATCTTCCATATGAAAAACATAATATTTTGGTTTTGGATACATTTACTTTTAATTTCCAATAGTTACAGTATTCATTAAAAAAATCTAACTGTATTTGAAGATCTTGTGGTGTTTCAGACATCAAAACAGTATCATCAGCATATAGTAATAAAATGATATTGAGAAATACATCAAGTTCATGTTCTAATTCTTCTGTAACTGTGAAAAGGCCCTTACAGTTTTTTGTTTTTAAAAAAATTTCCAAGTCATTTAAAAAAGCTGCAAACAAAAAAGGGGACATATTTTCCCCTTGCCTTACCCCATTATTACACGGAAAATAATCAGACTTGCTGTTATTAAAAATAATATTTGATTTAATATTTTTGTACATACTTTGAATCACATTTAACATTTTCCCATTTACATTGTTTAACAATAGTTTATGCCAAAGTCCATCCCTCCAAATTTTGTCAAAAGCCTTTTCAAAGTCTATAAATGCACAATAAAGTTTTTTCTTTCTTTTCTTCAGAAGTTCAAACAAAGAATGTAATATAAATAAATTATCAATAGTGCTATAGCCTTGACTAAAGCCACATTGTGTTTCATGTAAAATTAGGAAATCGTCAGAATATTTGTCCAAACGCGCGGTTAGAACAGCCGTAAACAGTTTACCCAAACAACAGTACTGACAATGGTAATTGGCCGAAAGTTTTTAGGATTATTTCGGTCTCCTTTATTCTTAAATATTGGTATGATATTACCAACTAACCAACTCTCTGGTACAAATCCGGTATCAAATATCAAATTAAATAATGTTTCATAAATATCGATAAGCTGGTTTGAAGTTGCTTTTATGTATTCATTTATAACAGCATCTTCACCACCAGACTTATCGTTTTTCAAATTTTTAATACATTTCAAAATTTCTCCTTTTTCTATATACAAATTCAAATCATAATTAAGTTGATTAACCTGGTCTTCATCGAGAGGTGGTAAATCAGCTCCATTATCATCCGTCGGAGAAGCAGTTAGATCCTTAAAGAAATCAAATAATTTCTCTATTGGGATATCCGGTTGTTTTTACGCTTTCCCTGGTTAAGTACTTTCCAATAGTCTCTAGAATTTTTGGTTCTCAATTCTTTCAATTTTTTTGAAAGATTTTGCCGGTATAATCCATGATTTTTGTCGAGAGTTTTCTTGTATATGTTTTCAGATCCAGCCAAATTGGATCTATTTACTGTAGTTCGATTTTTTTTAAATTTTCGTCTAAATTTACGATAATTTTGTCTCGCAAATTTACATTCTCGGTTAAACCAGGGTTTATTCATAAAAGATTTCTGACGTGTTTTCCCGTTTTTACTATGAGAAATGCCAAATGTAGCTTTTGCACTTTCTATAAAAATTTCACATACTAGTAGTTTCTCAACATGTATATTAACATTTACATCAACCCTTGGTTTTTTCAAATTATACAAAAGATCTTTTATTTTACCTTGGTTTATATTTTGCTGAAATTTTATCAATTTATCACTGTCCCACTTTCTTATCCTTTCTGCACTTTCTTCTATATAATCAGGTACCTCACATCCGTCTACATTTGTTGCATACACACTAATAGACAATGGACAATGTACATCAGAAAATAATTTTGAAAAATCTACTACTTCCAAAGTACAAAATCTATTTATAAAATTCACATTACTAATGCAATAATCTACAACACTTGAATTCCTGCAAGTCAACTTTCCTTCCTTGTCACCATTTATCCTCCCATTAAGTATAAAACAGTTATTCCCCTTGCAAAAGTCCAATAATAAAGAACCATATTTATTTTTTCCAATATCT
This sequence comes from Mytilus edulis, assembly GCF_963676685.1. Lineage (NCBI taxonomy): Eukaryota > Metazoa > Mollusca > Bivalvia > Mytilida > Mytilidae > Mytilus > Mytilus edulis. The sequence goes on from NW_027267895.1 coordinate 5,381, forward strand.
CTATTTTTTCTTTCCCTCGGAATATCTAAAAAGTCCAAAATGGACACACTATTTTCTATTAAATCAGAGAAATTATTTGAAGGATCATGAGAATCTAAAATAAGAAAATCTTTCTCTGATGCTGTTCGACCATTAAAATCTCCAACCAAACTGACAAATTTATATCTTGATGACAAGTCCAGAAACTCATTTTCTATCTGACTAAAAGCATCCCAAGATGCATAAGACGTGTACTCTGGTGGAATATACACAATTCCAAAAACTGTATCTGTATCGGTGTTCATAATTTTAGAACTTATCTTGAACCAAAAAACAAACTTGCTACCTGTATCAATAACTTCAATGAAGTGTTCATATTTCTGTTTGTAACCAAGTAGTATTCCACCAGATTTCACTTTTGCAATTTTTTTTCTATTTTTAAATCTAAATATATAACCTGGTAGTTTTATTTCATCTCTATCATCAAGTTTTGTTTCAACTAAGCATATAATGTCATGACTTCTTAACAAATTTTCAAATTCAGGATATTGTAGTTTTTTTATAATTCCACAACAGTTAAGTGATAAAATATTGAGCATATCAGGAGATATACTTTTTAAACCATTATTTGACATATCTAAATTTTCTGTATCAAAAGAAGCATTTGTATCATAGAAACTGTCTGTAGACATAATTACATTTTTATCAATAACATTTTGATTGTCAATATTTTCGGTTTGATCAACTTCATCAATTTTACTTTTTAATTTTGTTTTGTTAACATTCAAAACAGGGTTATTAATGTCATAATGATGAAAACAGTTTGAATTATCTACAATCAGACTTGTGCTTGTGGGTTCTCCCTGACATCCCTAACTCGGCGTTGTACCATTTTGACGACGTCTTTTAGTTGGTCTTTTATCTGGCGTTATTCTGTTGTTCGGTGGTGACCTCAATGGTGACGGAGGGGCTTGATTTACAGCACTGTCACTTTCCATATGTCGTTCAAAGTCGTCATCTTCCTGTAAATTGTATAGTTGTCCATCAATATACAGGCGGTCCCGGACGAGAACTACATCCCTTTGTTGTTGTTTAGCATCTTTCATTACCGGGTATAGTTTTTTCCTACGTTTCACAATTTCTGCAGGGAACTGTTCACTTATGCCAAATGGGTGTTGGCGTTGTTAAGCACAAATTGGAGGTCGCTGTGGTAAATGAATCGAGCGACGATCGGGCGAGCACCATTAAGACCAGGCTTACCAAAGCGATGAACGTTTCCAAACTCAATGAAGTGATTTACTTCTAATTCTTGACGTAAGAATCCTCGGAGTTTGTTTTCACAATTTTCAAAATTTTGAATGACAAAGGCCTGTGAAAATGAGGTTATTCTTCATACTACGACACTGGAGGTCTAATATTTTATCTTTAAGTTCAATTATTTCATCGTCTTGTACCTGTTTTGTAGACGATTGACAGATATTTTTTTGGCTTTGCTCCAACTTTTTTTCAAGATAGTCAACTTTTTTGTTGAGAGCGCTTATTTGGTTTGACGAAGTTTTATATTCTGTTTTACACTGATCATACATATCACTCATAGCTTGTACGCTAGTTTCCAGAGAATTACTTTTTTCCTCTAAGTCTTTCAAATTTTTCGTATGTGTACGCAGATCAGCAGATAGCAGTGTGACAGTTGTCTTTATTTTCTCTATACTTTCCATACCAGATTCAATCTTTTTTATACTATGTTCAACAGATGTTACTACACTTAAGATTAATGTTAAGAGAGTTGCCGTGTTATTTTCATTGCCATCCTCTATGACCTTACGGCTTTCAGCAAGAATTTTTGTTGTTTCGGCAAAAGACATTTTGTTCTCCCCTTGGATGCCTCTTTATTTACAGTTATAAAGTTCAAAGGTTAAATCGCATACCTTTTGGCGTAACTACTTTGTATATAACATTTATCGAGTCTTACATAATTTGTGAGTAGATTTTGGTTGTGTAATGTGATTACTATTTAGACGGTAAACAAAGAGAATACTATAGTTATCAAGTCTATCTTTTTGCAAAAAGTTATATTTCAAAACTCAAAACTCACAGTATGATGAAAGTCGAAAAGTCGCACATTATCGAAAAATCCAAATGAAAAAACATCGTAAATTGGCCTTTTTCCTCATTTTTGACGGAGCAGAATTTTCAAGACACTTTCCATAAGGGGACGTTACTCTCTTCTCCGTGCTTGTTTCTATAGGACAGTGTATATGTTACAGTAAATAGGTGAAATCAGGAATTACACGTAATTACTAAACATTTCAGTAAATACCTGTAATTACTAGCCAATTTAGTAATTACATGTATTTACTAGTTGTTTCAGTGATTACTGGTATTCACTGATTTTTTTTTGTCATTTTTACAGCTATTTACTAACTTGATATTTTTGTTTTAAAATTAAAGACATAATTCAAGATACCAAATAAGAAGGTAAAAGTGTAGGAATTTTTAGGGCTTACTAAAGGATTAAGGAATATAAGACACATCGAAAGTGTATACTCTTTAGTGTTTGTAAATTGAAACTGGAAAATGGTTGTTATATAAGTTTTGAAACCCCCTAAAAGTCTTTTTCAGCATGCAAGGCAATGACAATCCAAAATTGAGAAATCAAAAGTGAGACATAGCCAACCAACCTACATTCCTTCATCAGCTGCGTCCACAAATTTTTACTCTGTGTTTTTTTTAATTTTAATAACTTACCTAAATTATCCTTGATTTCTACCAAACTTGAACAGAAGCCTTTTTATGATCATAAGATAAATTTCAAGTTTTTTTCGAGTTTGTATGAAATTATGAACTTAGTTTTTGTGGTTAAAGTTTTTAAAATTTTAACAACTTTTCCAAAATACCCTGGATTTCTACCAAACTTGGACAGAAGCTTTTTTATGATCATATTAAGATAATCGATTCAGAAGTAATATTTGTAAAAAAAAAAATCCTTTTCGTATATAGCTTATAAATGGACTATTTTTTCAGTTAACATTACATACACTCTGCAGCTAAGGTTTTTAAAACATTTATTAGATTTCACAACCCCTCCTGGATTTTTACGAAATTTGGACAGAAACTTCTTATAGTATTAGTCAAAAGATAGTATCTAGAGGATTTGTTTCCCCCATTTTTGTTGAGCCTGCAACTAACAGAAAAAGTAGGCGAGGCACTGGTTTCCGTAAAACCCTTAAAATTTTAATAGCTAAATACATCAGTAACCCATCTCCAGCAGGGGTTGAATTGAAGGTCACATGAATACGTATTCAATGAGGTCAAATTATTAACTTGCAAGTGCACAACTCATCAACCATGTTCCTCAGCTTATTTAACAAAATAGAACCAGATTGGCTGCTAAAAGTGAATTATAATTTAACTATTATATCATTTTTATTAATGATTTAACAATAAAAATAATCCTATTTAGTTTTTTTCTTATTTCTCGTAGCTAGTGCACCTACAACAAAAAGATACATTTTAGGCTGATCACCTTTTTAAGAGTACTCGCTAATTTTCTAGTTAGTATTACCATAACTTTTGATCAGCTGACCATATTACAACATTGTTTTAACAGTTAGTAAATAGGTGTAAAAATTCAATTTAAAATTAGTAATTACTGGTAATTACTGGGCCGTTTTAGGAATTACTTGTATTTACTAAGTGTATCGGGAATTACAAGTAATTCCTAAATTTTAGTAATTACATGTAATTCCTAATTTCACCTATTTACTGTAACATATATATGGTCCAAAAATTAATCACAAAATCATAACTCAATTCAATTTTTTTGTTCTCAATTCTTTATTACTTTGAGCAAATGATGCTCATCAGTACAAATATAATATATATGCAAATACAATATATCATAAATAAATACATAAAACATACATAACTGATAAATGAATACATCCGAGAAGAATAATAATCTATATTAAGTATTGGTTATAACATGTCTGTTCTACGTTTAAATGCATGGAAAAGAAATTTACAAAGGTTACATATGTCTTTTACATTTTCTGTGCTCAACAACTGTAAAAGCTTAAATGACGATGGACGCTTATAATAATATGGCTTAATATACTGTCTCCTAATTGCATTATAACAATCACACTGTAAAATGAAATGAAACTCGTCTTCTATTGTATTTAAAGTACAGAGAGTGCATTTTCTTTCAGATCTATTAACACCGTGCTATCGTCCTGTTTCAACAAATAAGTTATGATATATATATCTTTATTTCTCAACAAACCAAATTACAATGGTATAGAGATACACACAATAATTACATAGTTCATATGTACAAACATACAAAATTATACGAAAGCAAGAGGAGGTACATATCATATATTACGATATACATATTAAACTAAATGATATCAAGTACATGAATTACCCAGGAGAGCCTAAATGAATATTTACAAGTCTTATATATTTGCACAAGTTATTAAGATCAGAAAGATTTTTACTATTCATCAGTTCATTAAATTTCAATGCATTTGGTTGATTTCTATATTTTTTTCTCAAAAACTGTTTACGATCATCATTGAATACAGAACACATGAAAATATAATGAAATTCATCTCCGATGTCGCCAGAATTACAAAGTAAGCATTTTCTATTTTCTCTTGCAACGTTTTGCCATCTACCAGTCTCAATAGGAAATCTATGACTTCCTGTTCTCAATCTACATAATGTAATAATATTTCTATCATCTAAATTTTTTAAATAATATTCAAATTCATAGTTTTCTTTATACATACGGTAGTTTATAGCTTTTGGCGATTCTTGTACGTTAGTGTGCCATTTCTGTTTAAATTGATCAACAAGATTTTATTTAACAATAGTATAAAGCCATGTATCGTTTACAAAATATTGGGTATCCCACACAAATGATAAACCAGATTCATCAAGAATGGATTTAACATGTTTCAGCCAAGTAATATCATTTTTATATTTATACAAAGAGTACTTGTATAGTATTGCAGGAAGTTTTTCTTGTTTTCCAGACAACAATTTAGTCCAGTAGTTAATTATACGGAGTTTTATATCAATTTCCAAAGGATATATGCCCAATTCTCCGTATATCATGAAATTAGGTGTAGAATTTTTAACCTTCAGCAAAAGTTTGCAGAATTTCATATGCACCCTTTCTATAACCGAATTATTACCAAAACCCCAGACTTCACTCCCATAAATTAAAATAGGTTTAACAATCTTATCAAATAATTCAATTTGACATTCAATAGAAAGATGGTGCAATCTGCCTTTTTTGATAACGTCGTACATAGCACACATTGCTTTATTTGCTTGTGCTTTTTTAGCCTTTAAAAAACTTCCTGTTCTACTGAATAAGACACTATAGATAAGTAAACTCATTAACAATTTCTAGTACAATATCTTCATAATTAAATTTAATATTATTAGGTAGTCTACCTTTAGAGAAAATTACAATTTTACTTTTTTGTACATTCACTTTCAGTTTCCACAATTTACAGTATTCAGATAAAGTATCCAGTTGCTTTTGTAAGTCAATCTGAGACTCTGATAACAAGACTGTATCGTCTGCATATAATATAATAAAAAGTTTAAGATAACAATCTAGTTCAGTTTCTAATTCATCTGATAGAGATTTCAAACCATCTATGTTCTTTTCTATTAAAAAAATCTTCTAGATCATTTACATATAAAGAAAAAAGTATAGGAGATAAATTTTCCCCTTGCCTAACACCAACATTACATGGGAAAAATTCAGAAAATTCATTACTATAACAAATTCTAGATTTTATGTTACTGTACATATTTTTAATAGTATTAAACATTTTACCATTCACAGAGTATTTAAGTAGTTTTGACCAAAGTCCTGCATGCCAAACAGTATCAAAGGCCTTTGCAAAATCAATAAAGGCACAATACAGTTTTTTCTTTTTCTGTTTTAACAGTTCAAATAATAGATAAAGTACAAAAATGCTATCGGTTGTAGAATATTTTTTCCTAAATCCAAACTGGTTTTCCTTGAGCAATAAGAAATTCTCTAAAAATGAGCTTACTCTAAGATTGAGTACTGAAGTAAAAAGTTTACCCAAGCAGCTTAAAATAGTGATGGGTCTATAATTTTGTGGATCACACTGATCTCCTTTATTCTTGTAAAAAGGTATAATATTTCCAATAAGCCAGGATTCTGGTACATTTCCCGAACTAAATATCACATTAAAAAGTTTAACATAAACAGGCATAAAAATATTACATGTAGACTTTATATATTCATTTATAATTAAATCATCACCACATGCTTTTCCATTTTTTAGTTTTTTTATACATGTAAAAATTTCTACCTCAGTAATACTACTGTTAATAATTTCATTCAGTTCTTGCAATTCTTCTGAAATAGGTATGTTTTCATCTTCAGAAGTTGAAGAATTAAGACTTTTAAAAAATTCGTAAAGAACATCAACAGAAATATTAGCTGTTTTTACCCCTCTGTTTGTATTCAAGATCTTCCAAAATTCCTTTGCGTTGCTGTTTTTTAATGTGTTCATCTTCTGTCTGATTTCTTTTTTATGTTTTTTTATGGATCTATCTAGTTGTCTCTTATAATCTCTCTCTGAGTTTTTCATTTGTTTTCGATTTTTTTCCGTCTTAATGGATTTATACCTTCTTTTTGCGATACGGAAACATTTTCTTGTTTTCCAGCATTCTTTGTTAAACCATGGCTTGAGTACCTTTTTATCGAAGTGTTTGTTTCCCCCCTTGTAATGAGATCCCAATACTTTTTCTGCTGATTCTAGAATGATAGCGTTTACCTGCTCAACCACTTTGTCTATGTTTTCTTTAGCTAGTATGCTAGTTTCTAGCATGTTCAACTCTGATTCTAATTCGCTTAACTTATTTCTGTCAATGCTCTCAACGAATTCGTTTTCTTTTTCAGTATCCCATTTATTTATCTTTTTTACATTTTGATCAGCGCATGTTTCTACGTTTATATTTTTATCTATAGCACAAGTTTGTTTAAATAACATAGTCAACGATAAAGGCGAGTGAACATCAGAGTATAATGACGAAAAATCATGAACAAGCATTTCATTAATACAGTATAACAATGGATATGTACAAATAAAATAATCGACAACACTTGACTGTCTACACGTAAACATGCCTTCTTTATCGCCATTTACTCTACCATTCAATATAAATAAATTATTATTTTTACACATATCAAGTAATTGGTTACCATATGAATTTTTTGTTACATCTTTACTACATCTCTTACGTAACATGTTAAACTGATTTAAACAACTAGCATAATCTACAACAATATTATCGGAATTATCATGATGACTTTCTGAAATTTCAAAAAAATCTGAATAAGTACTGGTTCTACTGTTAAAATCACCTGTGAGCAGGATATATTTATAATTCAGAGAAAAATTTAGAAATTCCTGCTCAAGATCGTTAATAGCATCTTGAGTTTTGTATATAGAGTTTTCGGGCGGAATATAAATACAGCCAATTAAAACATCTTCCTCAGTACCAAAAATTTCTGAAGATATTTTTAACCAAAGCACCAATTTACTTTCTGTTTCAATAAGATGTACTTGTTTTTCATATTTTTCTTTATAACCAAAAGCTATGCCACCAGATTTTACTTTTGACTTAGTTTTTCTATTTTGCATAATAAATTTATAACCCGGTATATCTATCACATCAAAGTCATCTGTTTTTGATTCAGATAAACAAATAAAATCATGCTTATTAATAAGTTCAACAAATTCCGGATATTGCATCCTATTTTTTAAACCACAACAGTTTAATGTGAAGACAATCTTATTCTCGTTAGATACACTCTAAAATTCACATGTTTAGTAAGGTAAAATTGTAAACGAACATTATTTATACAGTATTTATATAAAAAACACTTTGGCGAGCCATCCAATAATTGATTCAAATGTTGATTAGCTTGATCAAATATTCTAGTTTTGACAAAATACTTAAGAGTGTCATTTACAACTAAATTATCTTGGTTATACCAGAGGTCATTCAGACCCAAATTAAACAATAAATACTTCAGTTGATAAATCCAACTATTTCTGTTATTACATTGATTCCGTACCTGCTCTTTGTAACAATTTTCAAGAATACAATTATTCGTTGATAAAAGTTTAAACCAGTATCTTATAATATTATACAATCTAGAATATATCAAAGGATATCTTCCAAGCTCATAATACACCATTACATTTGTTGTACATTGTTTGACACCTAAAATATTTTTGAAAAAATCTAACTGAACTTTTTCAATATTAGGAGCTTTATGAAAGCCCCATATCTCACTGCCATAGCATAAAATACTACTTATATATGTATCAAACAAATTAAGGTATGTGAAAACATTCAAATATAAGGATGACACTTTTGATTTCAAGGCAAATACAGCTTTCCTGCCTTGCTCAGCTAATTGTTTTTGAGTTTTTAAAAATTTTCCGTTATAATTCAACAGAATACCTAAATAACAAAATTCATCAACAATGTCAATAACACTACCATCAAAATACCACTTTTCTTCAACCTTCACATTACCACCATTTCTAAATACCATTATTTTTGTTTTAGCATTGTTCACAGTTAAACCCCATTTTTGAGTATACAATACAAGTGTGTCTAACATATCTTGTAAACCTTTTACAGAATCAGAAAATAGTATCATATCATCGGCGTACATAAGCAAAAATAGAGACAATTCCTGTACTTCATACGGTACATTACTGTTATTTAAAAATTCCATTTCAAAATCGTTTACGTACAATGAAAAAAGGATTGGAGAGAGTACTTCCCCTTGCATTAAGCCAACTGTACTCGTGAACTGCTCTGAATAAAAACCATCAATTCGTACACATGATTTCACATTTGAATACATTGATTTTAGTATTGATAAAATTTTCCCTGTTATACCAACTTTTGACAATTTCAACCATAAATTCAGTCTACATATTGTATCAAACGCCTGTTTGTAGTCTACAAAACAGCAATACAAACGATTCTTACTGGAGAGTGTTTTTTGAATGACAGTTAATAAACTAAACATCGCATCAACTGTACTGCTGCCCGGTCGAAATCCAAACTGTGCATCAGTTATAATGTCATAGGTATCGGACCAAAGTAATAATCTCATATTGATAATGGACGTGAACAATTTGGCTAAATTACTAACCAAACTTATGCCGCGATAGTTTACAGGATCAGACGGATCGCCCTTTTTAAAAACTGGAACAAGTATCGCAACTGTCCATGTTGTCGGAAAGTAACCAGAAGACAATACCCTGTTGAACATTTCCTCTAAGAACGGAATCAGCACATCCTTATATTCAATTAACATTTCGTTCAGAATCCCGTCAATTCCATGACTTTTCCCACGTTTCAATTTGGAAATACATTTCAAAATTTCGTCCTGCGTGATAACACGGTCAAGTTCTTCGTATGTAGTGTATTGTATACTCTGTGTGTCATTGACTATTGGACTGTTACTTGATAACTCATTAAAATGTTCAAAAAATGACGAAAGGGGGACTTCTGTATTATTAGCGCGCTTCTTTTTGAACATTCTATAAAACTTTTTAGGGTCGCTTTTACGTAGATGATCCAGCATGTCACCTTCTTGACGTTTATACTGCCGTTTTAACTTATTTTCGAACACTTTGTATTGTCTCTTCGTAGAGATTAGTCGCTGATGATTTTCTGCTATTTTGTTCTTATTAAACATATTTAACGCACTTAAATAAACATGGCGAAGCCTTCTACACTCACAATTGAACCATGGCTTATCAGTAGTTTTACATACACATTTTCGGCTAGTACGTTGAGCTCGAGAGTCAATTGATTTATTACTGGAAATTCTATAAAAATGGAGCAACAATATCCGTTAACTGAGTAGTAAAAGTTTCAATATAATTGTCAATACCATCTTGTGATTTTTTAGCATCACAAAAAACTATTTGGCTGAGTAACCCACTATTCAAAATTAAGGATTCGTAACACTGTTCTTTTAAGTCATCGTTCCACCGAAAACTGTCAAATGTACTTGAAGATACATTACGGTTTTGTTGTTCATGTGTATAAGACAGCGTTTTGCATTGTAGACGTATGTGAAGAGGCGCATGATCACTGAACGAAGTAAAGTTACTAGCTATAAACTGTTCAACAATGTGAAAATAGTCAAACGGTACTATCAGGTAATCAACGACACTCATACCACGCGAACCACAAAAAGTAACATCGTTTGCCGTTCCATCTTTGTGTCGACCATTTACAATTCGAAGTCCAGTACTTCTACACAAATTTAACAGTTTTGTTCCGTACTCATTAGTACCTTGATCAGGGTTCCTTCGGACAGGTAGATTATTGTCACTCATATAGTTAAAAATGTGATTGAAATCGTCAAAAATTGATCCATACAAACTATCATGTTTAATAAAATCATTACCTATTGCAGTTCTAGCATTCATATCACCTAATAAAAATACCTTAGAAGACTCAGTTGAATATTTTTCAACACAATTAATCAGTTCATAAAATATATCACATTCATACATTTTATAATAATTTGAGCTAACTGGTGGTAAATAGACACAACCAACATAATAATCTTGACCACAAATTGTCACATCTTTTGATACTTGTAACCATATAATTGTATCATGGAGAACTTTAACAACTTTAATAAAGTTAGTAAAACAGTTTTTAATCATGAGGAAAATACCTCCTCCCTGTTTATATTCACTTTTTAATAAAGGAACGGCTTTACATGAATAACCATCTATAACATTATCATATGCATTATCAATCCAACACTCAGATAAAATAATTACATCATAAGAACAAATATAATTTAAAAAGTTAGGCTCAGACAGTTTGTCATGTAGACCCCCATTAATGTTCCAATACAAAAATGACAACGATGAAATACTTCTCGATGTTCCCAATCAGATTCAGTATGCATTTCGGCTAATATTTCAAACCGGGACCCATTTTGAGAACTAGAACTAGCTTTCGGACTACTAATCTTTGAAGGAATTCTGGACTTGGTTGCCTTCTTCTTGGTCCCTGAATATCCTGGAGCTGACTGAGCACCTGTTGTCGAATTATCTGACTTGTGAGTGTTTTTTGTAGACCTACTCGATTTTATATGACTGTTTATGCGTATGGTTTGGTTTATTTGTTCATCTGTATTCACAATTAAATTCCCTTCTATATACAATTTATCCCTTGTAAGAAATGCTGATTTTCCTTCAAGTTTTGCTTTTTTATACATTGGAATCAAAGTTTTACGTTTTTCATGCACAGACTTTGGAAAATGTTCTGAGATTGAAATGTTTGTATCCTTTAGCTTAGGAGAATTTTTTCGCACTTTGTCCCTCTGTTGACGTATCATAAATTTAGCAACAATCGGTCGTGACTTGGTAGTTTGAGTGTTATCAGAATTTGTTTTACCAACACCTTTTTTTCCCATCCTATAAGCAGCAGAAATTTCCACTGGTTCAGAAATAGACAAACTTGTTGAACAAATATTTTTAATAATATCAACACATTCTTCACCTTCCCCCTCCTCAACACCAAAAAACAGTAAATTGTCCCTTAAATTTTCACAACGAAGGGTTTCAAGTTGGTCTGAAATTTCCTTGTTTATGGATCTAAGCTCGACCATTTCAGTAGCAATACTTTCAACATCGGATTTATTTTTCTCAAAACTCTGAGAAATAAATTGCTGACTTCCCTCCATGTCACCCACACGCCGAACGAGACAGTCGACATCAGATTTCATTTGCGACAATTTGGAGTCAATGCTATTCACAGAAGATTTTATATCATCTACCGAGTTCATTTTTGTGCCTAGGTCGTCTACCTTTTTTATAAGTTCGGCCATCCACGGTGGCGGGCTTGAATATGAATATGACGACGGAGGAGGGGGGAACATGTTTATACCAGGTGATGTAGACTGCTGAAATTAATAATGGTGAGGTTGCTGTGATACCACACTGAAAATGTCTTGTTCGGATAATGATAGTACTAACAGTGGTTCCAGTCCGTCAAGAGAGGCATATTTTGACGAGTATGGTCAATTTGGGTACGCACTAGAGCCAGAGTATACCGAAGAAGAGCTTCATGAAATGGAAGCTGCAGAAAGTTCCCGAAATCAAGATATCCTTAGCAACCCTCGCCAGTTTAACACAGATTGGTGTTCGTGTACTAAATGCATAGTTATGCCGTTAATGACGGAATGTCTTTGTTGTCACGAATTTACACTCTTTGATGGCAATATTGAATTGGGTGAATGCACTAGTGACAATATCGATTTGAGGCTCAAAATATGTTTTGTATATGTATAGATAAAATATATATGTCTGCTTTAATTCTTTCATGTTCACATTTAGTTGAATTATACAATATGCTTTTATCTCTGATATTACTTGTAAAATTACAAAAAGAATTAAAAGTAAGAGAAAAAAATATAGACAGGCATGGTCAGACAATTGTGTATATGAGACAAAAAAAGAAATAAACAGGATTGGAAATAAACTTAAAAAATGTCCAAATAATCAACTTAAACAGAAATATTTTGAATTGTTAAAAAGTTTTTAAAAAATGGTAAAATTTAAAAAAGCACAATACAGAGAGAAAATATTTAACTCATTAACAGATAGTTTTGATAAGAAACCTAAAGATTATTGGGAAATACTTAAAGGAATGAAAAACAAAAAAAATACTGGTAATGAAGTGCCAGAAATTTTAAAAGATGCAGAAATAATTACGAAGCATATTCAGGACCAAGGAAAACCCACATTTGTAAATATTAAATGGAAAGAGGAAATAGAAAAACAACTTGTTAATATTGAAAAGAACATAATATCTAATAGAGAAACAGATGCTCAAATAAAATACTCTGAAATAAAAAATGTTATTAGTAAGCTAAAAAAAGAAAAAGCGCCTGGGCCAGATACCATTATAAATGAAATAGTAAAATTTAGTAATAATGTATCTATCAAAAGTATTGTTAAACTGTTTAACCTAATTTTGAATACAGGTATTTACCCATCAAAATGGAAATACTCATACTTAATTTTATTGCATAAATCAGGAGTAAAAACTGATCCTAATAATTACAGGGGAATATCTCTGATAAGTTGCTTACCAAAATTGTTTAATGCTGTATTAAATGAAAGATTGATTAAACTGATGGAAAATACTATAAGTAATACGCAATTTGGCTTTAGAAAAAATCACAGGACCACTGATAGTATATTTGTGCTTAAGTCTTTAATAAACAAATACTTACACAAAAATAAAAATAAAATATATGCCTGCTTTGTAGATTTAAAAAAGGCTTTTGATTCTGTCTGGAGAAAAGCTTTACTTTATAAACTGTATAAGGCAGGAGCAGGGAAAAAAATATTTAATATTATTAAAGGACAGTATGAGGAAACAAAATCTGCCTTCAATCATCAAGAGTGGCATTCAGAATATTTTGAAATCACACAAGGGGTTAAACAAGGGGATTCATTGAGTCCTACTTTATTTAATTTATTTATTAATGATTTAGATGCAGAGTTTTCAAATGAAAGTAGCTGTCCATTAGAACTAATTGATACTAAGGTAGGATCTTTACAATTTGCTGATGACCTTTTAATATTATCTGAAAGTAAAGAAGGCCTACAAAATAGTCTGAACAACTTAGAAAAGTATTGTGAAAAATGGCAATTAACTTTAAATATTAATAAAACTAAAACAATGATTCTGCAGCAAAATGATAAAAAAGTGGAAACATCTTTATCAAAATATAAAAATGAAAATTTGTCAAATGTCTCTGAGTATTCATTTCTTGGAATTCTTGTGAAATCAAATGGAAACTTATTGCATAGCTCTGAAGAGCTTGTAAATAAAGCAAGGAAAGTGATGTTTGCCATTAAAACTTATACTGGTTCCTTAAATAATCTGCCAGTTAAAGTAGCTTGCAGTCTTTTTGATTCTATAGTTAAACCAATAGCCACTTATAATTCAGAAATAACTTATATGGATACTTATGTTACAAAATTTAGAGCAGAAAAACGTGCAAATATTTCCAAAATAAATATAGACCCCCTTAATTTTACTGATAAATCAAGTTTAGAAAAATTACATTTGTCTTTCTGTAAATATATCCTCAGAACAAGAAAATTTTCATCAAACATAGCTGTGAGAACAGAGCTAGGGAGATACCCACTAGAGATGCATATAAAAACTCAAAGTATACTTTACTTATCAAGATTACTAAATTCTGAAATTAATCCATTATTATACGAATCCTTTTTACTTTCTAAAAGTTTAGATAATTCAGGTTGCTATACCTGGTTTACATATGTTGAAAATATTTTGAAAGAGATAAACATGGACACATCCATTCTTGAGGGAAACAAAAGAAAAAATTACTCAAAGTTGTTATAAAAAACCTTAAAACATCAATTCTTAAATTTTTACACAAATATATTTGAACAAAAATTAGAAAAAATAGATAAAAAAAGTAAATTGTATTTATATAAAAGTTTAAAGCAAAATTTAGAAATGGAAAACTACTTAAACTGTAAATCTTTTGAAAAGAGAAGTAACATAACAAAAATGAGAATTAGCGATCATAATTTAATGATAGAAAAAGGAAGACATTTAAAAATACCTAGAGAAAAAAGACTATGCACATCCTGTAATACAATGGAGGATGAAGCCCATTTTATTTTATACTGCAAAAAAATTGCTAAACTAAGAGATAACTTTATAGGAAATGTAATTAAACATATGCCAGATTTTATGTCCTGGCAAGTAAATGAAAAAAAATAAATATCTTCTTTGTCCATCAACCTCAAAAGAAGTAGAAAGCTTAGGGTCCTATTTTAAACAGGCATTAGAACTGAGGACAGGGGACTCTTGATTTATTTATAAAATATATTTATATATCATATAGATAGATTGTTTTGCTTTTTTGCTTTTTTTTGTTTTCATGGTTTTGTTTGTTAAATGTATTTTGTGTATGTTTATATTATTTGTCACAAACTTATTGTTCAAAGTTTATATGACAATAAATATTTGAACTAAAATATTTGAACTATTGTTCACTGTTAAAGGCCATACCGTGACCTATATAGCGCTGCTTAAGTCCACTTCATTTGGGTACGTGTCTCCCAAGAAAACAAACACAACTTCTCATTTAATCAAATGACTTATCTTTTTGCGAAAGTTTGGTATGTAAAAGTACAAAGTTATAAATGGGTGTCTTGCTATATCGAAGTGATAATTTATTTGTCAGATCTCTTATATCTTTTGACGAAATCAAACCATCATGGTATATTATGCATTTGTATAGACCGAAGTGTACTAAATGATATTCATATTATACATGTTAAATGAATGAACAAATATTAAACCTATCTTTTTATTGTTTTCCGCCCATGTCTGCTCATCGCCAGAAATAATGTTTCTCGCACGAAAAATAGGTATTAATTCCAGAGTTAAAATTTAAAGAACTTATTTTCCATGTTTTCTGGTATTGTACGAAAGAGAATTGACCTAACAAAAGAATTGCTATCTTAGGCTGTTAGTAACACATGTAGAGCAGTGAGTCGTTGTTGGAAATATAAATCTTAGAAAGTGTATCATCTGTTAAATTTCCAGGCCCATACGGAAGTAGGTGTTGAGGATGATTTTTTTTATATCCAGTGACACATATTACATGCGTATTCTTGAACGTTTGATACATCATTTACTCTCAAATTGCAAAAACGAAAACATCCACTTGTATTTATAGTATTTGAATTTTTATCCATCTGATGGATAAGCCTTTTTCAACTAATTTGTATAGTTCGTTCATATGTTGTACTATGACACCACTGTCCAAGGTTATGGGAGGGTTGGGATTCCACTAACATGTTTAACACGCAACATTATCTATGTATGTGCCTGTTCCAAGTCAGTGGTCTGTAATTCAGTGGTTGTCGTTTGTTTTAAATGTGTTACCTATTTGTTTTTCGTTCATTTTCTCTTAAATAAATGAGGCTGTTTTTTTTTATATTTTTTTTGTTTGAATTGTTTTACATTGTCAATTAGCTGAATTTGTGGTAGGGACTTTGCTTGTATTGGATGGTCGTACGGTGCAATTATATAATTTAGTCCATCCAAAGCGATCTTTATTTAACTACTTAGGAATTAATGTTCTCATCAAAATATTTTAAATCTCACAACGCATTAATACTTCAGCTATTTTAAAAAAATTGACAGGAAATTTAAGGATCTTCTTGAAATGGAATCGAATAATTACGAATAGATATTCTTTTCAAGTGTGAAAAACGTCAACCAAATTTATTCATAATCGGGAACGTCCTTATTAAAATAGTCTTCGTCTCACAACGTATAATACTTTAGCTATTTGACCAACGATGTTTAAAAACAAAAGACAACGAATTTAATGTCCTCTTTCCCCTATTTTTGAATGTAATGATAAGTCTGTTCAACTGGCAAGAATGTACCCCTAAAGCGGACGAGCAGTTTATTCTTTAAATTGCTGTCATTGAATATCAAGAAAGAAAATAAATCCCAAAATTGATTTGAATCTTTAATACTCAATAGTTTTCCTAGAAAATATTCAAATCCCTTGGGGATTATTAGTGTACGTCCAGTTGCATATATATTACATGAATGTCGGAACAATTGTGATGATGACGAATTTCTTCCTTTATTCGAGAACAATCTAATTGATATATAAATCTGTGATTTTACTATGTTCATAACTTCGATGAACCAAAGCAAGTTATATATCGACCTGTATTTAAATCAAATTGGTTCTCTTCTTCTTCTTCTTTTGGTGTTATAATTTAATTTTATTTATTTATTAGTTAATTTATCTAAGTTTACTTTATTTTATTTTATTTTCCCTTTCTAACATACGATTTTCCATCATTATATATGGAAAAAAATCAAATTTGATATTACTTTTTAATTTTAGAATGTTTTTAGTCTAAAATTGAAGTTGTCGAATTCATGTCTTGTCTCAACATTTGTATAAGTAAGTGCTACCACTTCAATTTAAAACAAAATCCGTCTTACAATTAGCACAAATACTACCATTTCGCGCGTCTGGCGTATATACAAAATTTAGTCCTGGTATTTATGATGAGTATATTCAGTATTTTAGCATGACATAATTTATGACTCAATTTCTTAACGCGTGTTTCACTGTGTTGTCAAAGACGACTCATATTTATCTAACACACTCTTTCTACTTTCTTATAAATAGCGTTAGAGTTTATTTTTTAAGCAAATGTAATAATTCTATATTTTTGGGGCCAAAAGGGGTCATGATTGGCCTAGTCTGTTTGATTACTAAATCTCAATTGGCCCTGAGACTCTATTAAAATAGCTTTAAGTTTTGCTTAACACACAAAGTATTTTTTTTTTAATAATTTTTGTTTAATCTTCCACTGCTGATATACAAAAATAGCAATGGATAGATGCAGGGTAGTTATATTAGTTGGGAAAGAGCATTTTATCTTTCGTGATGTGGATGATGGAAGTTTAACGAAATGAATGTGATAGTGTCTTGATCTGACGATAAATGATATTGCCCAAAACATGCTAAAAACAAATTTCTGTACATTTAGATGCACATCTAAAACTACTTAAAATACAAAAACAGTGTGTACGCAATGAAAAAAAAATTCAACGAAAAATATGAAATAATCAAGCCTTATAAGTTATAACGAGTGAAAATGAATATATTGTCTATGCATAACTTTGTTGCTTGAAAGGCCAACTCCAACCAAAATAAACTGGTTGATCTCTTAGCAGTTATATTCCTTTTCTCTTCTTGTAGATATAAATAATTTGTCTTTAAATAACATTTGGTTGTCTTCTGGAGAGTTGTCTCATCAGACGACATCTTTTAAATTTTTGTATATATGTGTAATCAGTCTTATGAAATTAAATTTGCTATATAATTTACTTTTCCGGATAGGACATGTGTTCTTAATATTATTTTTTTCTGATTTTTGTCCAAATGAAATCAAAAATAAACTGTTGCTGTGCAGTTTTTCTAAATAGTTAATTGGTTGCTATGCACCTTTTCAATATAAATCGATGGTTTCTAGGCATTTTCCTAATATATATAAATGGTTGCTAGGCAGTTTTACACTTTAGACCTTTGTCTATGTAATAGTTTATATAGTCCTGAATGAAATCATGTATGGTTGCTAGGTACATTTTTTTTTATCAAATAAGAGTGATTGCTAAGCACTTTTGACATGACCTTGACTCTTTATTTTTCATATGTTGATAAAAAGTGGCTTAAAACATCCTGATCATTTTCTCCATGTATAGTATGTCTCTTTCTATTATATTTCATTTCCTTCATTTTCATAAACATTTTAAGTGGTAAACTGTTGTTGATTCAGAAATACATGCCTCCACTCGCAAAATTTCAAAATTCAATTAATATACACAAGGTCAAAGGTCAAGGTCATCAATGACCTTTGACCTTTGGACAAATTTATGATAACTTAATTGCCAATAGTTTTTACATCATAGTCATTCAATAATAATTACTTTTTGTGGATTAT
Source organism: Mytilus edulis (assembly GCF_963676685.1). Taxonomy (NCBI): domain Eukaryota; kingdom Metazoa; phylum Mollusca; class Bivalvia; order Mytilida; family Mytilidae; genus Mytilus; species Mytilus edulis. The sequence goes on from NW_027267895.1 coordinate 24,019, forward strand.
TTTAATAAAATGGCTACATTTTAGAGGTAAAAAGTCAAAAATGTTACATTTTTGTTTCCATCGCAACCATCATAGAACCCAATTTTCCAAACATTTTTATATAATTTTTTTATTAGAAACCTTGATACTTTTCATTCATAACCACAGGTTAAATGGAGGTGAATGCAAAAATGTCTATTTTGTTCAGACAAAATGTGTAAAATTGTCTTCTGAACTATATTGAAAAATCACCTCTGCTTCTGCGGTTGTCACAATATTCAGAGAATTGCTCTTAAAAATTTACAAAATTGCAAGTGTAATTTGTCAATTGAACTTTTTTCTGCAAAACTTAAAATATCTACTTCTTTTCCAGAATTTAAAGCTCTATTTTTTGCTCTAAAAAGAGATATATATATATGTGTCTAAATATGTTACTTCAGAGTTGTATATCGTTATTGGTGTTATAAGGGAATCAATGAGGGCCCTCATGGGGTTTTTGATTATGTGATTACTTGGCCGTTTTTTTAATTATTATTTGATTATTAAGCCAAATATTTCATGATTATTTGATTACCTAGGACTGTATTTTTAGTTTATGATTATTTGATTACTAAAGATAAGCAAATATTTAATGATTATGTGATTATATTGGCAAAAAATGGTGATTATGTGATTACTAGGACATGAGGGGCCTCATCAATGAGGTGTTATGTCACTTTGACCGGTAAATTATTCAAAGACTTTGTATAAGCTTTCAACCCAAATAATGTTTTTTGGGCTTTTTTGACAAGTTCTTTAGTACTATGAGACATGTTGCCATTGCATTTAATTAATAAGCCTAAAATGAGTATTCTGATACATTATCAATGTTACTGTTTTTAAAATTTAAAAATGCTTTTTCTAGTTTAGAGCATGTCCTATTAAATATCATAGATTTTGTCTGTTTAATATTCAATTCTATCTGCCATTTATCACAGTATGAAGCTAAATTATTGAGACTATACTGTAGCCCTGTTTTATTTTCTGAAAAAATTAACAAGTCATCTGCAAAAGCAGGCAACTTTGTTTTGAGTCTATATTCTTTTTATAGAAGAGCATCTCTCCATACATCTAGTCAAATGCCTTTCTTAAATCTACAAAACAAGCATAAAATTTCTTTTTGTTTTTGTGTAAATCCTTATTTATAAGAGATTTTAATATAAAAATGCTATCTACAGTTCTGTGGCTCTCTCTAAAACCAAATTGGCTGTTACTTAATTGTTCATTTATAATTTTAGTAAGCCTATTGTTTAGAGTTGCATTAAATATTTTTGCAAGACAATTAATCATAGAGACTCCTCTGTAATCATTGGGATCATTTTTATCTCCAGATTTATGTAATGGGACTAAAAATGAGTTTCTCCATGTTTTAGGGTCTTTCCCTGTTTGTAGGATAAGATCAAATATTTTTACATAATTTTTAATCATAAATGGGTATTTTATAACTTCATTTATAATTCTATCAGGGCCAGCAACTTTCCCTAATTTTAGTCCATTTATAACTTTTTTTATTTCTGAGAAACTGAATGGTTTATCTGTTTCTAAATTTTTCATAATATTATTTTCTATATTCTTAAGTTTATTTTCTATTGCCCTTTGGAAGGTAGTATTAATTTTAGTTGGATCAGTTTGTCTTCTTCTTTTAATATTTCAGGGATATCTTCCGTTTCATCTGTTCTCTTTTTTATAAATGATTTTAGAATGTTCCAATATTCTTTATGGACTTTTACCACTATTATCCGACAGTGAAGCAAATATTTTTTCTTTATATTCTATTTTCTTTAGCTTTACCATCTTTTTAAGATTTTTATATAGAAAAAAAAATTGTTTTAAATGATTATTATTAGGTTTATTTTTTATTTAATTACCAACATATATAAATGTCGTCTGATAAACCGAAAAATTATTTGTCCACCTTCGACCAAAGTCTATTTTCTGGTAGTGAAGCATCCTTTATAGTGCGGTGACTGAAGGCAGACTTGATATGGTCACATTTTTTTTAAATTGAGGTCAAAGGTCATATATAAAAATTTGTGAAATTTGGCTGGGTTTCAATTTTGACATTTTTTTCTATTTCTAAACTCTACCTAAATACAAATGATACTGTTTTTGCTTTAGTAATTTTTGTTATTATACATAAACCTTAATCATTGAGATCTTTTTATCCAAAAAAATCCTAAAACGACGTTATATAAACAAAACTTCAAAAATCAAGTTTTCAACCTATAAAATGTTAAGAGCACCTAAACCTTATGAAAAATATCAATTTCAGGTAAAAACTAAGTGTCATGCAGGACAATACTTTAAAATTATTTTTTAAACTATCATATTGGGTGAGGTATCAAACCAAAGCCATAGAACACTACAGTCAAATATGATCTCAAATTGAATTTGCGGATACTTCAGATTTTTTATAGACTACTCGTTGCTTCTTGGTTTTTCTTTACATTTATTACTGCTACCATAGTATTATCTTTTGTTGTGTATTTAACTCTGGTTAATATCTATTACATTATAGGTTTTTAACTATATCCCCCCTTTTTCCCTTGCAACGTACGACAGACTTCAAAAGTATTCCATATAAAAAAAGAAGATATGATATGATTGCAAATGAGACAACTCTCCAAATGAGACCAAATGAGACATAAAACAATTATAGGTCCCGTACGGGTTTCAACAACGAGTAAAAGTCATACTGCAAAGTCTTCAATTCTCGAAACGAATAATGTAAAACAAACAAAAAATCTAACGGCCTGATTAATGTACAAAATAAATAATAAAGAAACCAATATAGTATATAGAAACAAACGACAAACAGTGCATTACCATCTCGTAACTTAAAACTGACACATACAGATAGTGGCGGGGTTTAACTTTTTTAAGGGCACGCCAACAATCCCCTAACCTCGGGACTGGATTCGTGTGTACCAGTGCAACAAGCTTTATACCAAATCAACCCTTATCTCCATCATGTTCATTTTCATCAACTGTCACAATAACAATAACGGTACCATTTTTTCTGCACCAGATGCGCATTTCGACAATACATGTCTCTTCAGTGATGCTCGTGGCCAAAATATGTGAAATCCAAAGCTTATATTAAAGATGAAGAGCTATAATCCAAAAGTTCCAAAAAGTATAGCCAAATTCGTGAAATGAATCAGAGCTTTGCATGAGGGAGATACATTCCTTAATTTATAATAATTTCTAACATTTTGACATGTTTTAATATTTGTACACATTTCACTCATGGCCACAGGTCTACACATGAAAGGTTCTGCTCAAAGCAAACACGTTATTTTGAGTTTTTCTTTACAAGTACAGACAAGGTATTGTAGGAAGTCCGAAGACATTTGTTCCTAAAAATTACCAGCTTCAGACCATCCCTATCAATTCATCCAAGATTTAACAGAGATCTATAAGGGGGTTTAGGAAGGTGTGATGACATCCATATGCTTGTCTGCAAAGATGCTGGGGAAACATCATACGAGAATTACACACTATCTTGAATTCGCTCAATTTCATGGTTGGCAACACATTGGATAGCGTCGCCCTTTATTTTAAGAAGCATCAAATCCATTGGCATTCAATGTTTCAACAAGGTGTTTTGAACCAAACTCACGGTACATTTGTAAAGCCAATCCTAAATGAAAAGTAGTAAAATAAAAAAGATTGCCTCAACAATTGCTTAGCATTTCCACAATTTCTCTGGTTCCATTTCCTGAGAATAGTCTTGGCTGTATGCAGTTTCATTGAGTAACAATAGAATGAATTGCAATAAATACGAAGGCATTGACTGAATTAAGAAGGAAGAAACAATTCATCCAAAGTTGGGTAGTCTTCTTTAGAGTTTCGATGTCTTATCTAAGTAAACTTGCAGCGGAATTAAATATCTGTCCATTATTTGTGTCTATTACAGTTGACATTGAGATTTTGAGGTCAGTTTTCAATTGACTAGAAGCTTATATGGCATCTAAAATAGTTAATTTGCTACTAAATAATATGTTATATTTGCCTTGAACTTGTTGAAGTTGTTTTACAACTGAATTTCTATAGAAATAAATGAGTTTAGACTGCATTTTACATGTAGAATATTTTAAATTAGAATCAGCCTGAAGAAATGATCTATATTTATCAAGTAACGGTGCCATGAGGAATGACCATTAAGGTAGCACAATACAAAGATTTTGTTACTCCCAATCAGACAACTTAAAACTGATGTAATTCATTTCATCCTTCTTTATATTTTATAAATGAGGTACCAAAAGAAAGAAGAAAGATTCATCTTTCAAATTGTGATAATTTCATTATGACATAATTATTACATAATTAATTATTATGTAATTAGTTGCTATATTGTGATGTCCACACTTGAATGAATTTAGCTTCTTTGTTCTTCATAGCATCCCAAAATATTTTATATATTCTTGTACAACACAGCATGACCTCCAAAACTGTGTCTCAGATTTCTAAAAACATCAATAGAACAAATTTTATACCCAATTGAATTTAGTGGTCTCTTATGAATTGATCTTGCAAACTTCATTGAAGATTTATGAGAGAATGAAATACAATAGGAAAAATCTGAGACACAGTTTTGGAGGTCAAACAGTGTTGTGCACGAATCTATAAAATATTTTGGGATGCTATGAATAACAAAGAAGCTAAATTCATTCAAGTATAGACATCACAATATGGCAACTAATTACATAACAATTAATGATGTAATAATTATGTCATAATGAAATTATCACAATTTGAAAGATTGGTCCTTCTTCTTTCTTTTGGTGCCTCATTTTTAAAATTTAAAGAAAGATGAGTGGAATGACACCAGTTTAAAGATGTCTGATTGGGGATGAAAAATCTTTGTATTGTGCTACCTTAAATCGTTGTCAATAGCCAAAATAGAATTAGTAAAAGCAGTATCGTGTTCTGAAATATCTGCTTCCACGGGTTTGGATTTTTTTTTTTCGTTTTTAGCAAATATTTTGTAATGCAACCAAAATGACAGAGTGCTTGAAGTTTAAAAGATGGGCGGGAAACTATTTCAACTTTAACTTTATCTGACACGGACAAAACATTTTTAATACGCTCATCTGATTCAAACTTGAGTAATATTTTATCTTTCTAAAATGTTTTGTTGCAACAAAATATACAAGCGCTCCAGATGAACGACTGCATTCTAGAACGTGTACACTGAATACCCGAAACTGAGGAACAACAGTCAGATAATTGTCGTCAAACTTCCTGAACGGAGTTCTTCAAATTAACAGCTATCGCATGAAACATCTTGATGTTCCCCTCATCCAATCTTTTATGCAATGCAGATACAAAAGTCGACTTCCCTAAACTGGTAAATTTTGGGACCCTTTTATGCAGAAATTTTTTTTCTTCAGTTTTTGGTCATAGGACTGTTAAAAGAGGAGCTATATGTAGATAGGACTTATAAAAAAATTATGAATATTAATAAATCTTCTGAATAGAGTAATACATAAACAACACATATTTGTGATACAGAATTTACTCAAAATTGTCCAAAATCTGCTCTTCGGGTCTAGTCAGAAACAAACTTCTGTATTACTTTAATTGTCAATATTCACACTGAAATCCCGATGAATATGCAGTAATGCTAGTAACTGTCGTTCATTGTTGATCGTACATTTGTTTTCAACATACTTAGTACACTGATAGATCTCCATGGTAGCACTCGCGAGATGTTATGAACCAGCGTACGTGTTCAGCATCGAGCGACCTCAAAATTGAATTCGTCAAAATCACATGCCAGGTCAGTTTCGTATGTCTCAGATAATGTTGAGATGTTTTCGTTTGTTATATTTCTTACAACACGATGGAGCAGATACAGCGCAAAAGTGCGATTTTCTGATAATACTAGACGCGACTCCACTCTCCAGTTCCCTTATCATATCATATGGTCTATGAACGCAAAAAATAAAGAGACTTTCCAATACTGTTTTGGCGTGTTTGCAGGGTGATTGGCTCTGGTAGTCTGTCGACCACATCGCCTCGGCATATTTTTAACGATATCGAGGGGTTCTGATAATTCTAATGCCGATTGGTACATCTCATTCCAAACTGATGAACCGTGCACTGTAATATGTGCTCCAAAAACTACATGTCTTAGACTGAGTATTACAAATTCAAATCTAGTAAAAGATACAAGTTACTGTCCGATTTTGTCACTAATCTCCAATGAAACTTTTATTTTGAAACCAAATGCCGTTGTTTAATGATATTTCATCATTTAAAAAAGTGACAACATAGGTGTTTCCTACGGAAGCCGATAAGGGCCATTCAAAAAAAAAAAAAATTATGTCGTAATTACGACATAGCATGTCGTAATTTCGACATAACTTGTCGTTAAAACGACATCGCTATGTCGTAATTTCGACATAACATATCGTAATTTCGACATAACATGTCGTAATAACGACATAACATGTCGTTAAAACGACATCGCTATGTCGTAATTTCGACATAACATGTCGTAATTTCGACATAACATGTCGTAATAACGACATCACTTTGTCGTTTTAACGACATAGCTATGTCGTAATAACGACATCGCTATGTATATAAAAGAATATGTATTATGATTGCCAAGAGACTAAATGACACAGAAATTAACAACTCTTGGTCATCATAATTCCCCCAATAATTAGAAAAGCCCCACATAGTCAGCTATTAAAGAGGGACGAAAGATACCAGAGGGAGAGCCCCCGAAATGCTGGGTGGCAGACAGTGTTATTTATTAATTATTAGCTCCCTTGGTAAAACTCCAAATTTCATATTTAATGTATTTCATTGTTAAATAATTTACATGAAGCTTAATAAGTATATATTTGTTAATTGCATATAGCTTTTGCTATTTGAATTCATTGGTTAAATATATATTATTCATATTGCAAAGTTTTATAATTGTATCGTCGCAAAATCTTTGGTTACCTTCTTTGGTTACCTTCTGTGAAAAACTTATATAATTTATAGATCCCATTTTAGGTTATTAAGATACCGTCCGTAGCAGTGGTGTAGAGCCCGTCAAATTCTAGTAAATCTTCTACTTGTTGGAAGAACTATGTGTGGAATTATTTAAGGACTGATATTCAATCCCCCCCCCTAAGGCAAGCCATGCTTCCCACCTCCCTAAAAGTAAGCACAAACGACATGCCTTCTTGTCATAAGGATGAATTGAAGTATTGATTGCTCTTTTTCTACTTTCAAACGTTGGACACGATGTTCCTACAACCTCTAGGATTTAAAACAGGATCTTCGAAATTTCATCCGCAAAACAAAATAAAAATGTTAGAAAACACGAACCAATATTAAAACAAATTCAATATATGTTTCAAATTATGTTTTTACAGCTCTTGATTATATACTAATTAATATCTAGTATATTTGAGGATAAGACAAAGCTATGTGAAAAAAAAAACGGATGTCCAACGTTACATTTATGAAAAACTGTTTTAACTCTTATGTATAGTGATCCTTTTTCTTATTCTCTGATCTTCTTCATTCTTGGCAGGAACAACAACATGTGTCGGTTCTTTGTGGCGTTAAAGCCAAATTTCATTTGACTCGGTGGCTTCATATTAAGCTGGAATAAGTAAAATGTCCAACGACGTTTTTCGTTAACTCAACGACTGAAAGTGAATTTTGTAAGTAGATATAGCAGAAAATGAATAAAAAGAGTAAGACAATTGTAATAGCTTACAAAAGTACAAATATTTGCCTCATTGTTCATTATGAAATTTGGCAAAAGAGGTTGATGATTGTTGTCGAAAAAAAAGAAAGAATAGCGCATATTGCTATAGACTTCACCCGGAGACATAGGTTCGACGCAGGTTAAATTTTGCAATTTTTATTAATCGTTTGTAGCTTTTAACCATTTATTTAAAAGAATGGTGAAATGGGGAAAAAATCTCATTACATGAACTTCGTCCAAGTTTTGCAAAGACAAATTGGAGACACCAAGACAGTCCTCTTAATGTATAATGCGAATTGAAATTTATGTATTGGAAGTACTCCGAAATAGATCATTTAAAGTCGTCACTTCAGTAAGGTGCAATCACCAATATTAAAAGACTTATACCAGTTCAAGGAATGTTTTATTTCGCGATTTGTTCTGCTATTCATGTTATTACTGTCGTGATGAAATTAATTCCTGTATTAGCAAAGCCGGAACTTTTCGTCAATATAAACTTGTGCATGAAATAGAGGTAATTGAAAGACAAATCCCAAACCGCGACGAAAACCGTTTCATCGAATTAATAAAAACCCGGGATTATATAAGCCGTTTTCGCGGACGATCCAGGAGTAGATTACTATATTTTAAAAAGTATATCAGAAGTTAAACACTATAGATGACTTGGGGAAATAATTCTCAAGAAAATGTTCAAGTTATTGAAGGGGTGTATTTCGACAACTTATGTGCTAGGGAAAATACAATTTTATTCAAATTTAACCAAGGGTAAAAATGTTCGATTTACTTGCAGAGTATCAAATATATTTGTATTGGGGTTGAATTAAGATATAGAAATTTTACAATGACATATGATATGCACCTTGAAAGTTAAACATCATAAGACAAAAGTTTCGTACATCTAAAAGAATTTTTTTTAATGGAAAACCGTACCACATCTTCCTATATCTATTTTCGTTCCATCTTTCCTTCCTACATTACTTGCGACAGTAATGCATTTTTAGTTGAAATAACTTAAAGGGTAAACATTATTAAATCGATTTCCACAACTTGAGGTAATTTATAATAAAATGACATCACAAAACGAACAGAACCAGAATCAACCAACATATAAAAACTAGAGGCTCTAAAGAGCCTGTGTCGCTCACCGTGGTCTATGTGCATATTAAACAAAGGACACAAATGGATTCATGACAAAATTGTATTTTATTGATGGTGATGTGTTTGAAGTTCTTACTTTACTGAACATTCTTGCTTCTTACAATTATATATATAATGAACTTTGCCCATTAGTAACAGAGAAAAATATTTGGTAAAAATTTACATAAATATACCAAATTAATGAAAATTGTTAAAAATTGACTATAAAGGGCAATAACTCCTTAAGGGGTCAATTGACCATTTAGGTCATGTGGACTTATTTGTAGATCTTACTTTGATGAACATTATCGCTGTTTACAGTTTATCGCTATCTATAATAGTATTCAAGATAATAACCAAAAACAGCAAAATTTCTTTAAAAATTACCAATTGGAGGGCAGCAACCCAACAACCGGTTGTCCAATTCATTTGAATATTTCAGGGCAGATATATATTGACTTGATTAACAATTTAACTCCTTGTCAGATTTCCTCTAAATGATTTGGTTTCAGAGTTATAAGCAAAAAACTACATTTTACCCCTGTTCTATTTTTAACCGTGGTGGCCATCTTGGTTGGATGGCCAGGTCATCGGACACATTTTTCAAACAAGGTACCTCAAAGATGATTGTGGCCAAGTTTGAATTAATTTGGCCCAGTAGTTTCAGAGGAGAAGATTTTTGTAAAAGATAACTAAGATTTACGAAAAATGGTTAAAAATTGACTATAAAGGGCAATAACTCCTAAAGGGGTCAACTGACTATTTCGGTCATGTTGACTTATTTGTAAATCTTACTTTGATGAACATTATTGCTGTTTACAGTTTATCTCTATCTATAATAATATTCAAGATAATAACCAAAAACAGCAAAATTTCCTCAAAATGACCAATTCAGGGGCAGCAACCCAACAACAGGTTGACCGATTCATCTGAAAATTTCAGGGCAGATAGATCTTGACCTGATAAACATTTTTACCCCCATCAGATTTGCTCTAAATGCTTTGGTTTTTGAGTTATAAGCCAAAAACTGCATTTTACCCCTATGTTCTATTTTTAGCCGTGGCGGCCATCTTGGTTGGTTGACCGGGTCAAGCCACACATTTTTTAAACTAGATACCCCAAAGATGATTGTGGCCAAGTTTGGATTAATTTGGCCCAGTAGTTTCAGAGGAGAAGATTTTTGTAAAAGATTACTTAGATTTATGAAAAATGGTTAAAAATTGACTATAAAGGGCAAAAAACTCCTAAAGGGGTCAACTGACCATTTCGGTTATGTTGACTTATTTGTAAATCTAACTTTGCCGAACATTATTGCTGTTTAAAGTTTATCTCTATCTATAATAATATTCAAGATAATAACCAAAAACAGCAAAATTTCCTCAAAATGACCAATTCAGGGGCAGCAACCCAACAACAGGTTGACCGATTCATCTGAAAATTTCAGGGCAGATAGATCTTGACCTGATAAACATATTTACCCCATGTCAGATTTCCTCTCAATGCTTTGGTTTTTGAGTTATAAGCCAAAAACTGCATTTTACCCCTATGTTCTATTTTTAGCCGTGGCGGCCATCTTGGTTGGTTGACCGGGTCACGCCACACATTTTTTAAACTAGATACCCCAATGATGATTGTGGCCAAGTTTGGTTCAATTTGGCCCAGTAGTTTCAGAGGAGAAGATTTTTGTAAAAGTTAACGACGACGGACGACGGACGACGACGGACGACGACGACGGACGCCGGACGCAAAGTGATGGGAATAGCTCACTTGGCCCTTCGGGCCAGGTGAGCTAAAAAACGAATAAAAAAAAATAATCGAAGTAAAAAACCCTCTTCGACGCCGCTTTTTTTAAAGTGCAACGTCGTGTTGTAGGAACATCGTGCCCAACGTTTGACAGTAGACACAGAGCAATCAATACTTAATTATTACAACAAGCCATGGAGTTTGCGCTTATTTACAGGGAGGTGGAAGGCTTGGCTTGCATTGGTAGTACTCAAACTCATATAATTCCATATATTATTCTTTCAGCAAATTAAGTCCACATCGACCATGATTAACTGTACTACCCTTCCACAGTAGATAACGTATTACGATGACATGGGATCTGTAAAATATATAAGTTTCTCACAGAAGGTAACCGAAGAAGGTGACCAAAGATTTTGCGACGATACAAATATTAAACTTTACAATATAAATAAATATCTTAAACCAATGAATTCAAATAGCAAAAGCTTTGCAATTAACAAATATATACTTATTAAGCTTCATGTAAATCATTTAACAGTGAAATACATTAAATATGAAATTTGGAGTTTTACCAAGGGAGCTAACAATTAATTAATAACACTGTCTGCCACACAACATTTCGGGGGCTCTCCCTCTGGTATCTTTCGTCCCTCTTTTATAGCTGATTATACGGGTTTTTTTTTCTAATTATTGGGAGCATTAGGTAGCAATACACAGTTAGGAGTTTAGTTTCGCATTTTGGCCCCGGTGGATTTTTCAAATAGGAAAGTTATTGTGTAATAAAATTCATTTTAAGAAAGCTGAGTGCTAACTTAGCCTTCAAAGATGGTTTATAAGAGCATCAAGATTGTTTTTTACATGTTTTATGGGCTATTTTCTGTTTGACAATCCGTATTTTCATAGCTAGACCGGCTATCGGTCCAGAAATTAATGTAATGTTTACAAACACTTTTTTTCTACACGAACTTTTTGACGCAATTTTACAAAAAAATGAGACGAAAGACATATGATTTTCATTGGATTTGCTAAATGATGTATAAACACAGTTTCAGAAAAGGTATTACTTCAAGCGATTGAAATTCTACTTTTAGCCAAATTTTGGGGAAATATGTGACATCTTTTCCCCCCTTTTTGCAATATTTTATAACAAATAAATGCAGATTGTTGCCATGGATACACCCAAAAGAAATTATATTTTACCATTTTATATACTGGATATAAAATCTATGGAAGATTCTGATTACATACATATGCACATATATGACACAAACAGTAAGCTTGATATTGCAAGAAAGCAATGAAAAGGGGATGGTAAAATCTATAAGGGCAAATTTTAATATTTTTTCCTAACTGTTTATTGCTACCTTATGGCATACTTACCAAGCTCAGAATTGTATAATTTAAGACTTTTCATGCCACAAATCTATTGATATTTAGATTCTAAATCAACTTCTGAGGAAATTAAGTGTTTAAGAATGACAATACATGTCAATTTTATTGTTTACAGTCCTTAGCAACCAAAATTAGACATTTTGACACAAGGCTTATATTTGTACTCTATCGGCTTAACCCTTGCTTCTGATTAACTGGGCTGCATGTAGTAGCCTAAGTATTGAACACGTTGGTTTTTTTCTTGCGAATATATCAAATTATTGTTTTTATCAAGATTTCATGTTAATTTTGGCATATATTAAATGTAAAGTTAAATCAGATGTAAGAAATTGATTCCCTATCACCAAGTCTTTTAATCAAGTCTTTGCTATGCAATAGGCATAAAGATTAACATTTTGATGCTTGAAATTGCTAAATTTTGTACAATTTTGCATCATCAGAGATCTTATTAAGATTTTCTGCATAAAAAAACTGACAAAAGAGGTATAGTTTTTAAGATTTTGCCAAAAATTGAGTTAGAGACAAGATTTTACACTTTGACTTGGCACCTTTCTTTAAATCAGTTTTTGTCGCGTTTCAGTGTCAACTGCTAACCTTCATAAAATATTCATTACTCAACCAATTTTCAAAAATAAAAGGCCATTTTACTCGATTTAGCTAGCAGAACACAGAAAATAAGTTAAAAGGGAGAATTTGAAAAAAATATTTACTATTAAGGTAGCAATACACAGTTAGGAGTTTAGTTTCGCATTTTGGCCCCGGTGGATTTTTCAAATAGGAAAGTTATTGTGTAATAAAATTCATTTTAAGAAAGCTGAGTGCTAACTTAGCCTTCAAAGATGGTTTATAAGAGCATCAAGATTGTTTTTTACATGTTTTATGGGCTATTTTCTGTTTGACAATCCGTATTTTCATAGCTAGACCGGCTATCGGTCCAGAAATTAATGTAATGTTTACAAACACTTTTTTTCTACACGAACTTTTTGACGCAATTTTACAAAAAAATGAGACGAAAGACATATGATTTTCATTGGATTTGCTAAATGATGTATGTACACAGTTTCAGAAAAGGTATTACTTCAAGCGATTGAAATTCTACTTTTAGCCAAATTTTGGGGAAATATGTGACATCTTTTCCCCCCTTTTTGCAATATTTTATAACAAATAAATGCAGATTGTTGCCATGGATACACCCAAAAGAAATTATATTTTACCATTTTATATACTGGATATAAAATCTATGGAAGATTCTGATTACATACATATGCACATATATGACACAAACAGTAAGCTTGATATTGCAAGAAAGCAATGAAAAGGGGATGGTAAAATCTATAAGGGCAAATTTTAATATTTTTTCCTAACTGTTTATTGCTACCTTATGGCATACTTACCAAGCTCAGAATTGTATAATTTAAGACTTTTCATGCCACAAATCTATTGATATTTAGATTCTAAATCAACTTCTGAGGAAATTAAGTGTTTAAGAATGACAATACATGTCAATTTTATTGTTTACAGTCCTTAGCAACCAAAATTAGACATTTTGACACAAGGCTTATATTTGTACTCTATCGGCTTAACCCTTGCTTCTGATTAACTGGGCTGCATGTAGTAGCCTAAGTATTGAACACGTTGGTTTTTTTCTTGCGAATATATCAAATTATTGTTTTTATCAAGATTTCATGTTAATTTTGGCATATATTAAATGTAAAGTTAAATCAGATGTAAGAAATTGATTCCCTATCACCAAGTCTTTTAATCAAGTCTTTGCTATGCAATAGGCATAAAGATTAACATTTTGATGCTTGAAATTGCTAAATTTTGTACAATTTTGCATCATCAGAGATCTTATTAAGATTTTCTGCATAAAAAAACTGACAAAAGAGGTATAGTTTTTAAGATTTTGCCAAAAATTGAGTTAGAGACAAGATTTTACACTTTGACTTGGCACCTTTCTTTAAATCAGTTTTTGTCGCGTTTCAGTGTCAACTGCTAACCTTCATAAAATATTCATTACTCAATCAATTTTCAAAAATAAAAGGCCATTTTACTCGATTTAGCTAGCAGAACACAGAAAATAAGTTAAAAGGGAGAATTTGAAAAAAATATTTACTATTAAGGCATACTTACCAAGCTCAGAATTGTATAATTTAAGACTTTTCATGCCACAAATCTATTGATATTTAGATTCTAAATCAACTTCTGAGGAAATTAAGTGTTTAAGAATGACAATACATGTCAATTTTATTGTTTACAGTCCTTAGCAACCAAAATTAGACATTTTGACACAAGGCTTATATTTGTACTCTATCGGCTTAACCCTTGCTTCTGATTAACTGGGCTGCATGTAGTAGCCTAAGTATTGAACACGTTGGTTTTTTTCTTGCGAATATATCAAATTATTGTTTTTATCAAGATTTCATGTTAATTTTGGCATATATTAAATGTAAAGTTAAATCAGATGTAAGAAATTGATTCCCTATCACCAAGTCTTTTAATCAAGTCTTTGCTATGCAATAGGCATAAAGATTAACATTTTGATGCTTGAAATTGCTAAATTTTGTACAATTTTGCATCATCAGAGATCTTATTAAGATTTTCTGCATAAAAAAACTGACAAAAGAGGTATAGTTTTTAAGATTTTGCCAAAAATTGAGTTAGAGACAAGATTTTACACTTTGACTTGGCACCTTTCTTTAAATCAGTTTTTGTCGCGTTTCAGTGTCAACTGCTAACCTTCATAAAATATTCATTACTCAACCAATTTTCAAAAATAAAAGGCCATTTTACTCGATTTAGCTAGCAGAACACAGAAAATAAGTTAAAAGGGAGAATTTGAAAAAAATATTTACTATTAAGGCATACTTACCAAGCTCAGAATTGTATAATTTAAGACTTTTCATGCCACAAATCTATTGATATTTAGATTCTAAATCAACTTCTGAGGAAATTAAGTGTTTAAGAATGACAATACATGTCAATTTTATTGTTTACAGTCCTTAGCAACCAAAATTAGACATTTTGACACAAGGCTTATATTTGTACTCTATCGGCTTAACCCTTGCTTCTGATTAACTGGGCTGCATGTAGTAGCCTAAGTATTGAACACGTTGGTTTTTTTCTTGCGAATATATCAAATTATTGTTTTTATCAAGATTTCATGTTAATTTTGGCATATATTAAATGTAAAGTTAAATCAGATGTAAGAAATTGATTCCCTATCACCAAGTCTTTTAATCAAGTCTTTGCTATGCAATAGGCATAAAGATTAACATTTTGATGCTTGAAATTGCTAAATTTTGTACAATTTTGCATCATCAGAGATCTTATTAAGATTTTCTGCATAAAAAAACTGACAAAAGAGGTATAGTTTTTAAGATTTTGCCAAAAATTGAGTTAGAGACAAGATTTTACACTTTGACTTGGCACCTTTCTTTAAATCAGTTTTTGTCGCGTTTCAGTGTCAACTGCTAACCTTCATAAAATATTCATTACTCAACCAATTTTCAAAAATAAAAGGCCATTTTACTCGATTTAGCTAGCAGAACACAGAAAATAAGTTAAAAGGGAGAATTTGAAAAAAATATTTACTATTAAGGTAGCAATACACAGTTAGGAGTTTAGTTTCGCATTTTGGCCCCGGTGGATTTTTCAAATAGGAAAGTTATTGTGTAATAAAATTCATTTTAAGAAAGCTGAGTGCTAACTTAGCCTTCAAAGATGGTTTATAAGAGCATCAAGATTGTTTTTTACATGTTTTATGGGCTATTTTCTGTTTGACAATCCGTATTTTCATAGCTAGACCGGCTATCGGTCCAGAAATTAATGTAATGTTTACAAACACTTTTTTTCTACACGAACTTTTTGACGCAATTTTACAAAAAAATGAGACGAAAGACATATGATTTTCATTGGATTTGCTAAATGATGTATGTACACAGTTTCAGAAAAGGTATTACTTCAAGCGATTGAAATTCTACTTTTAGCCAAATTTTGGGGAAATATGTGACATCTTTTCCCCCCTTTTTGCAATATTTTATAACAAATAAATGCAGATTGTTGCCATGGATACACCCAAAAGAAATTATATTTTACCATTTTATATACTGGATATAAAATCTATGGAAGATTCTGATTACATACATATGCACATATATGACACAAACAGTAAGCTTGATATTGCAAGAAAGCAATGAAAAGGGGATGGTAAAATCTATAAGGGCAAATTTTAATATTTTTTCCTAACTGTTTATTGCTACCTTATGGCATACTTACCAAGCTCAGAATTGTATAATTTAAGACTTTTCATGCCACAAATCTATTGATATTTAGATTCTAAATCAACTTCTGAGGAAATTAAGTGTTTAAGAATGACAATACATGTCAATTTTATTGTTTACAGTCCTTAGCAACCAAAATTAGACATTTTGACACAAGGCTTATATTTGTACTCTATCGGCTTAACCCTTGCTTCTGATTAACTGGGCTGCATGTAGTAGCCTAAGTATTGAACACGTTGGTTTTTTTCTTGCGAATATATCAAATTATTGTTTTTATCAAGATTTCATGTTAATTTTGGCATATATTAAATGTAAAGTTAAATCAGATGTAAGAAATTGATTCCCTATCACCAAGTCTTTTAATCAAGTCTTTGCTATGCAATAGGCATAAAGATTAACATTTTGATGCTTGAAATTGCTAAATTTTGTACAATTTTGCATCATCAGAGATCTTATTAAGATTTTCTGCATAAAAAAACTGACAAAAGAGGTATAGTTTTTAAGATTTTGCCAAAAATTGAGTTAGAGACAAGATTTTACACTTTGACTTGGCACCTTTCTTTAAATCAGTTTTTGTCGCGTTTCAGTGTCAACTGCTAACCTTCATAAAATATTCATTACTCAATCAATTTTCAAAAATAAAAGGCCATTTTACTCGATTTAGCTAGCAGAACACAGAAAATAAGTTAAAAGGGAGAATTTGAAAAAAATATTTACTATTAAGGCATACTTACCAAGCTCAGAATTGTATAATTTAAGACTTTTCATGCCACAAATCTATTGATATTTAGATTCTAAATCAACTTCTGAGGAAATTAAGTGTTTAAGAATGACAATACATGTCAATTTTATTGTTTACAGTCCTTAGCAACCAAAATTAGACATTTTGACACAAGGCTTATATTTGTACTCTATCGGCTTAACCCTTGCTTCTGATTAACTGGGCTGCATGTAGTAGCCTAAGTATTGAACACGTTGGTTTTTTTCTTGCGAATATATCAAATTATTGTTTTTATCAAGATTTCATGTTAATTTTGGCATATATTAAATGTAAAGTTAAATCAGATGTAAGAAATTGATTCCCTATCACCAAGTCTTTTAATCAAGTCTTTGCTATGCAATAGGCATAAAGATTAACATTTTGATGCTTGAAATTGCTAAATTTTGTACAATTTTGCATCATCAGAGATCTTATTAAGATTTTCTGCATAAAAAAACTGACAAAAGAGGTATAGTTTTTAAGATTTTGCCAAAAATTGAGTTAGAGACAAGATTTTACACTTTGACTTGGCACCTTTCTTTAAATCAGTTTTTGTCGCGTTTCAGTGTCAACTGCTAACCTTCATAAAATATTCATTACTCAACCAATTTTCAAAAATAAAAGGCCATTTTACTCGATTTAGCTAGCAGAACACAGAAAATAAGTTAAAAGGGAGAATTTGAAAAAAATATTTACTATTAAGGCATACTTACCAAGCTCAGAATTGTATAATTTAAGACTTTTCATGCCACAAATCTATTGATATTTAGATTCTAAATCAACTTCTGAGGAAATTAAGTGTTTAAGAATGACAATACATGTCAATTTTATTGTTTACAGTCCTTAGCAACCAAAATTAGACATTTTGACACAAGGCTTATATTTGTACTCTATCGGCTTAACCCTTGCTTCTGATTAACTGGGCTGCATGTAGTAGCCTAAGTATTGAACACGTTGGTTTTTTTCTTGCGAATATATCAAATTATTGTTTTTATCAAGATTTCATGTTAATTTTGGCATATATTAAATGTAAAGTTAAATCAGATGTAAGAAATTGATTCCCTATCACCAAGTCTTTTAATCAAGTCTTTGCTATGCAATAGGCATAAAGATTAACATTTTGATGCTTGAAATTGCTAAATTTTGTACAATTTTGCATCATCAGAGATCTTATTAAGATTTTCTGCATAAAAAAACTGACAAAAGAGGTATAGTTTTTAAGATTTTGCCAAAAATTGAGTTAGAGACAAGATTTTACACTTTGACTTGGCACCTTTCTTTAAATCAGTTTTTGTCGCGTTTCAGTGTCAACTGCTAACCTTCATAAAATATTCATTACTCAACCAATTTTCAAAAATAAAAGGCCATTTTACTCGATTTAGCTAGCAGAACACAGAAAATAAGTTAAAAGGGAGAATTTGAAAAAAATATTTACTATTAAGGTAGCAATACACAGTTAGGAGTTTAGTTTCGCATTTTGGCCCCGGTGGATTTTTCAAATAGGAAAGTTATTGTGTAATAAAATTCATTTTAAGAAAGCTGAGTGCTAACTTAGCCTTCAAAGATGGTTTATAAGAGCATCAAGATTGTTTTTTACATGTTTTATGGGCTATTTTCTGTTTGACAATCCGTATTTTCATAGCTAGACCGGCTATCGGTCCAGAAATTAATGTAATGTTTACAAACACTTTTTTTCTACACGAACTTTTTGACGCAATTTTACAAAAAAATGAGACGAAAGACATATGATTTTCATTGGATTTGCTAAATGATGTATGTACACAGTTTCAGAAAAGGTATTACTTCAAGCGATTGAAATTCTACTTTTAGCCAAATTTTGGGGAAATATGTGACATCTTTTCCCCCCTTTTTGCAATATTTTATAACAAATAAATGCAGATTGTTGCCATGGATACACCCAAAAGAAATTATATTTTACCATTTTATATACTGGATATAAAATCTATGGAAGATTCTGATTACATACATATGCACATATATGACACAAACAGTAAGCTTGATATTGCAAGAAAGCAATGAAAAGGGGATGGTAAAATCTATAAGGGCAAATTTTAATATTTTTTCCTAACTGTTTATTGCTACCTTATGGCATACTTACCAAGCTCAGAATTGTATAATTTAAGACTTTTCATGCCACAAATCTATTGATATTTAGATTCTAAATCAACTTCTGAGGAAATTAAGTGTTTAAGAATGACAATACATGTCAATTTTATTGTTTACAGTCCTTAGCAACCAAAATTAGACATTTTGACACAAGGCTTATATTTGTACTCTATCGGCTTAACCCTTGCTTCTGATTAACTGGGCTGCATGTAGTAGCCTAAGTATTGAACACGTTGGTTTTTTTCTTGCGAATATATCAAATTATTGTTTTTATCAAGATTTCATGTTAATTTTGGCATATATTAAATGTAAAGTTAAATCAGATGTAAGAAATTGATTCCCTATCACCAAGTCTTTTAATCAAGTCTTTGCTATGCAATAGGCATAAAGATTAACATTTTGATGCTTGAAATTGCTAAATTTTGTACAATTTTGCATCATCAGAGATCTTATTAAGATTTTCTGCATAAAAAAACTGACAAAAGAGGTATAGTTTTTAAGATTTTGCCAAAAATTGAGTTAGAGACAAGATTTTACACTTTGACTTGGCACCTTTCTTTAAATCAGTTTTTGTCGCGTTTCAGTGTCAACTGCTAACCTTCATAAAATATTCATTACTCAATCAATTTTCAAAAATAAAAGGCCATTTTACTCGATTTAGCTAGCAGAACACAGAAAATAAGTTAAAAGGGAGAATTTGAAAAAAATATTTACTATTAAGGCATACTTACCAAGCTCAGAATTGTATAATTTAAGACTTTTCATGCCACAAATCTATTGATATTTAGATTCTAAATCAACTTCTGAGGAAATTAAGTGTTTAAGAATGACAATACATGTCAATTTTATTGTTTACAGTCCTTAGCAACCAAAATTAGACATTTTGACACAAGGCTTATATTTGTACTCTATCGGCTTAACCCTTGCTTCTGATTAACTGGGCTGCATGTAGTAGCCTAAGTATTGAACACGTTGGTTTTTTTCTTGCGAATATATCAAATTATTGTTTTTATCAAGATTTCATGTTAATTTTGGCATATATTAAATGTAAAGTTAAATCAGATGTAAGAAATTGATTCCCTATCACCAAGTCTTTTAATCAAGTCTTTGCTATGCAATAGGCATAAAGATTAACATTTTGATGCTTGAAATTGCTAAATTTTGTACAATTTTGCATCATCAGAGATCTTATTAAGATTTTCTGCATAAAAAAACTGACAAAAGAGGTATAGTTTTTAAGATTTTGCCAAAAATTGAGTTAGAGACAAGATTTTACACTTTGACTTGGCACCTTTCTTTAAATCAGTTTTTGTCGCGTTTCAGTGTCAACTGCTAACCTTCATAAAATATTCATTACTCAACCAATTTTCAAAAATAAAAGGCCATTTTACTCGATTTAGCTAGCAGAACACAGAAAATAAGTTAAAAGGGAGAATTTGAAAAAAATATTTACTATTAAGGCATACTTACCAAGCTCAGAATTGTATAATTTAAGACTTTTCATGCCACAAATCTATTGATATTTAGATTCTAAATCAACTTCTGAGGAAATTAAGTGTTTAAGAATGACAATACATGTCAATTTTATTGTTTACAGTCCTTAGCAACCAAAATTAGACATTTTGACACAAGGCTTATATTTGTACTCTATCGGCTTAACCCTTGCTTCTGATTAACTGGGCTGCATGTAGTAGCCTAAGTATTGAACACGTTGGTTTTTTTCTTGCGAATATATCAAATTATTGTTTTTATCAAGATTTCATGTTAATTTTGGCATATATTAAATGTAAAGTTAAATCAGATGTAAGAAATTGATTCCCTATCACCAAGTCTTTTAATCAAGTCTTTGCTATGCAATAGGCATAAAGATTAACATTTTGATGCTTGAAATTGCTAAATTTTGTACAATTTTGCATCATCAGAGATCTTATTAAGATTTTCTGCATAAAAAAACTGACAAAAGAGGTATAGTTTTTAAGATTTTGCCAAAAATTGAGTTAGAGACAAGATTTTACACTTTGACTTGGCACCTTTCTTTAAATCAGTTTTTGTCGCGTTTCAGTGTCAACTGCTAACCTTCATAAAATATTCATTACTCAACCAATTTTCAAAAATAAAAGGCCATTTTACTCGATTTAGCTAGCAGAACACAGAAAATAAGTTAAAAGGGAGAATTTGAAAAAAATATTTACTATTAAGGTAGCAATACACAGTTAGGAGTTTAGTTTCGCATTTTGGCCCCGGTGGATTTTTCAAATAGGAAAGTTATTGTGTAATAAAATTCATTTTAAGAAAGCTGAGTGCTAACTTAGCCTTCAAAGATGGTTTATAAGAGCATCAAGATTGTTTTTTACATGTTTTATGGGCTATTTTCTGTTTGACAATCCGTATTTTCATAGCTAGACCGGCTATCGGTCCAGAAATTAATGTAATGTTTACAAACACTTTTTTTCTACACGAACTTTTTGACGCAATTTTACAAAAAAATGAGACGAAAGACATATGATTTTCATTGGATTTGCTAAATGATGTATGTACACAGTTTCAGAAAAGGTATTACTTCAAGCGATTGAAATTCTACTTTTAGCCAAATTTTGGGGAAATATGTGACATCTTTTCCCCCCTTTTTGCAATATTTTATAACAAATAAATGCAGATTGTTGCCATGGATACACCCAAAAGAAATTATATTTTACCATTTTATATACTGGATATAAAATCTATGGAAGATTCTGATTACATACATATGCACATATATGACACAAACAGTAAGCTTGATATTGCAAGAAAGCAATGAAAAGGGGATGGTAAAATCTATAAGGGCAAATTTTAATATTTTTTCCTAACTGTTTATTGCTACCTTATGGCATACTTACCAAGCTCAGAATTGTATAATTTAAGACTTTTCATGCCACAAATCTATTGATATTTAGATTCTAAATCAACTTCTGAGGAAATTAAGTGTTTAAGAATGACAATACATGTCAATTTTATTGTTTACAGTCCTTAGCAACCAAAATTAGACATTTTGACACAAGGCTTATATTTGTACTCTATCGGCTTAACCCTTGCTTCTGATTAACTGGGCTGCATGTAGTAGCCTAAGTATTGAACACGTTGGTTTTTTTCTTGCGAATATATCAAATTATTGTTTTTATCAAGATTTCATGTTAATTTTGGCATATATTAAATGTAAAGTTAAATCAGATGTAAGAAATTGATTCCCTATCACCAAGTCTTTTAATCAAGTCTTTGCTATGCAATAGGCATAAAGATTAACATTTTGATGCTTGAAATTGCTAAATTTTGTACAATTTTGCATCATCAGAGATCTTATTAAGATTTTCTGCATAAAAAAACTGACAAAAGAGGTATAGTTTTTAAGATTTTGCCAAAAATTGAGTTAGAGACAAGATTTTACACTTTGACTTGGCACCTTTCTTTAAATCAGTTTTTGTCGCGTTTCAGTGTCAACTGCTAACCTTCATAAAATATTCATTACTCAATCAATTTTCAAAAATAAAAGGCCATTTTACTCGATTTAGCTAGCAGAACACAGAAAATAAGTTAAAAGGGAGAATTTGAAAAAAATATTTACTATTAAGGCATACTTACCAAGCTCAGAATTGTATAATTTAAGACTTTTCATGCCACAAATCTATTGATATTTAGATTCTAAATCAACTTCTGAGGAAATTAAGTGTTTAAGAATGACAATACATGTCAATTTTATTGTTTACAGTCCTTAGCAACCAAAATTAGACATTTTGACACAAGGCTTATATTTGTACTCTATCGGCTTAACCCTTGCTTCTGATTAACTGGGCTGCATGTAGTAGCCTAAGTATTGAACACGTTGGTTTTTTTCTTGCGAATATATCAAATTATTGTTTTTATCAAGATTTCATGTTAATTTTGGCATATATTAAATGTAAAGTTAAATCAGATGTAAGAAATTGATTCCCTATCACCAAGTCTTTTAATCAAGTCTTTGCTATGCAATAGGCATAAAGATTAACATTTTGATGCTTGAAATTGCTAAATTTTGTACAATTTTGCATCATCAGAGATCTTATTAAGATTTTCTGCATAAAAAAACTGACAAAAGAGGTATAGTTTTTAAGATTTTGCCAAAAATTGAGTTAGAGACAAGATTTTACACTTTGACTTGGCACCTTTCTTTAAATCAGTTTTTGTCGCGTTTCAGTGTCAACTGCTAACCTTCATAAAATATTCATTACTCAATCAATTTTCAAAAATAAAAGGCCATTTTACTCGATTTAGCTAGCAGAACACAGAAAATAAGTTAAAAGGGAGAATTTGAAAAAAATATTTACTATTAAGGCATACTTACCAAGCTCAGAATTGTATAATTTAAGACTTTTCATGCCACAAATCTATTGATATTTAGATTCTAAATCAACTTCTGAGGAAATTAAGTGTTTAAGAATGACAATACATGTCAATTTTATTGTTTACAGTCCTTAGCAACCAAAATTAGACATTTTGACACAAGGCTTATATTTGTACTCTATCGGCTTAACCCTTGCTTCTGATTAACTGGGCTGCATGTAGTAGCCTAAGTATTGAACACGTTGGTTTTTTTCTTGCGAATATATCAAATTATTGTTTTTATCAAGATTTCATGTTAATTTTGGCATATATTAAATGTAAAGTTAAATCAGATGTAAGAAATTGATTCCCTATCACCAAGTCTTTTAATCAAGTCTTTGCTATGCAATAGGCATAAAGATTAACATTTTGATGCTTGAAATTGCTAAATTTTGTACAATTTTGCATCATCAGAGATCTTATTAAGATTTTCTGCATAAAAAAACTGACAAAAGAGGTATAGTTTTTAAGATTTTGCCAAAAATTGAGTTAGAGACAAGATTTTACACTTTGACTTGGCACCTTTCTTTAAATCAGTTTTTGTCGCGTTTCAGTGTCAACTGCTAACCTTCATAAAATATTCATTACTCAACCAATTTTCAAAAATAAAAGGCCATTTTACTCGATTTAGCTAGCAGAACACAGAAAATAAGTTAAAAGGGAGAATTTGAAAAAAATATTTACTATTAAGGCATACTTACCAAGCTCAGAATTGTATAATTTAAGACTTTTCATGCCACAAATCTATTGATATTTAGATTCTAAATCAACTTCTGAGGAAATTAAGTGTTTAAGAATGACAATACATGTCAATTTTATTGTTTACAGTCCTTAGCAACCAAAATTAGACATTTTGACACAAGGCTTATATTTGTACTCTATCGGCTTAACCCTTGCTTCTGATTAACTGGGCTGCATGTAGTAGCCTAAGTATTGAACACGTTGGTTTTTTTCTTGCGAATATATCAAATTATTGTTTTTATCAAGATTTCATGTTAATTTTGGCATATATTAAATGTAAAGTTAAATCAGATGTAAGAAATTGATTCCCTATCACCAAGTCTTTTAATCAAGTCTTTGCTATGCAATAGGCATAAAGATTAACATTTTGATGCTTGAAATTGCTAAATTTTGTACAATTTTGCATCATCAGAGATCTTATTAAGATTTTCTGCATAAAAAAACTGACAAAAGAGGTATAGTTTTTAAGATTTTGCCAAAAATTGAGTTAGAGACAAGATTTTACACTTTGACTTGGCACCTTTCTTTAAATCAGTTTTTGTCGCGTTTCAGTGTCAACTGCTAACCTTCATAAAATATTCATTACTCAACCAATTTTCAAAAATAAAAGGCCATTTTACTCGATTTAGCTAGCAGAACACAGAAAATAAGTTAAAAGGGAGAATTTGAAAAAAATATTTACTATTAAGGTAGCAATACACAGTTAGGAGTTTAGTTTCGCATTTTGGCCCCGGTGGATTTTTCAAATAGGAAAGTTATTGTGTAATAAAATTCATTTTAAGAAAGCTGAGTGCTAACTTAGCCTTCAAAGATGGTTTATAAGAGCATCAAGATTGTTTTTTACATGTTTTATGGGCTATTTTCTGTTTGACAATCCGTATTTTCATAGCTAGACCGGCTATCGGTCCAGAAATTAATGTAATGTTTACAAACACTTTTTTTCTACACGAACTTTTTGACGCAATTTTACAAAAAAATGAGACGAAAGACATATGATTTTCATTGGATTTGCTAAATGATGTATGTACACAGTTTCAGAAAAGGTATTACTTCAAGCGATTGAAATTCTACTTTTAGCCAAATTTTGGGGAAATATGTGACATCTTTTCCCCCCTTTTTGCAATATTTTATAACAAATAAATGCAGATTGTTGCCATGGATACACCCAAAAGAAATTATATTTTACCATTTTATATACTGGATATAAAATCTATGGAAGATTCTGATTACATACATATGCACATATATGACACAAACAGTAAGCTTGATATTGCAAGAAAGCAATGAAAAGGGGATGGTAAAATCTATAAGGGCAAATTTTAATATTTTTTCCTAACTGTTTATTGCTACCTTATGGCATACTTACCAAGCTCAGAATTGTATAATTTAAGACTTTTCATGCCACAAATCTATTGATATTTAGATTCTAAATCAACTTCTGAGGAAATTAAGTGTTTAAGAATGACAATACATGTCAATTTTATTGTTTACAGTCCTTAGCAACCAAAATTAGACATTTTGACACAAGGCTTATATTTGTACTCTATCGGCTTAACCCTTGCTTCTGATTAACTGGGCTGCATGTAGTAGCCTAAGTATTGAACACGTTGGTTTTTTTCTTGCGAATATATCAAATTATTGTTTTTATCAAGATTTCATGTTAATTTTGGCATATATTAAATGTAAAGTTAAATCAGATGTAAGAAATTGATTCCCTATCACCAAGTCTTTTAATCAAGTCTTTGCTATGCAATAGGCATAAAGATTAACATTTTGATGCTTGAAATTGCTAAATTTTGTACAATTTTGCATCATCAGAGATCTTATTAAGATTTTCTGCATAAAAAAACTGACAAAAGAGGTATAGTTTTTAAGATTTTGCCAAAAATTGAGTTAGAGACAAGATTTTACACTTTGACTTGGCACCTTTCTTTAAATCAGTTTTTGTCGCGTTTCAGTGTCAACTGCTAACCTTCATAAAATATTCATTACTCAACCAATTTTCAAAAATAAAAGGCCATTTTACTCGATTTAGCTAGCAGAACACAGAAAATAAGTTAAAAGGGAGAATTTGAAAAAAATATTTACTATTAAGGCATACTTACCAAGCTCAGAATTGTATAATTTAAGACTTTTCATGCCACAAATCTATTGATATTTAGATTCTAAATCAACTTCTGAGGAAATTAAGTGTTTAAGAATGACAATACATGTCAATTTTATTGTTTACAGTCCTTAGCAACCAAAATTAGACATTTTGACACAAGGCTTATATTTGTACTCTATCGGCTTAACCCTTGCTTCTGATTAACTGGGCTGCATGTAGTAGCCTAAGTATTGAACATGTTGGTTTTTTTCTTGCGAATATATCAAATTATTGTTTTTATCAAGATTTCATGTTAATTTTGGCATATATTAAATGTAAAGTTAAATCAGATGTAAGAAATTGATTCCCTATCACCAAGTCTTTTAATCAAGTCTTTGCTATGCAATAGGCATAAAGATTAACATTTTGATGCTTGAAATTGCTAAATTTTGTACAATTTTGCATCATCAGAGATCTTATTAAGATTTTCTGCATAAAAAAACTGACAAAAGAGGTATAGTTTTTAAGATTTTGCCAAAAATTGAGTTAGAGACAAGATTTTACACTTTGACTTGGCACCTTTCTTTAAATCAGTTTTTGTCGCGTTTCAGTGTCAACTGCTAACCTTCATAAAATATTCATTACTCAACCAATTTTCAAAAATAAAAGGCCATTTTACTCGATTTAGCTAGCAGAACACAGAAAATAAGTTAAAAGGGAGAATTTGAAAAAAATATTTACTATTAAGGCATATTTACCAAGCTCAGAATTGTATAATTTAAGACTTTTCATGCCACAAATCTATTGATATTTAGATTCTAAATCAACTTCTGAGGAAATTAAGTGTTTAAGAATGACAATACATGTCAATTTTATTGTTTACAGTCCTTAGCAACCAAAATTAGACATTTTGACACAAGGCTTATATTTGTACTCTATCGGCTTAACCCTTGCTTCTGATTAACTGGGCTGCATGTAGTAGCCTAAGTATTGAACACGTTGGTTTTTTTCTTGCGAATATATCAAATTATTGTTTTTATCAAGATTTCATGTTAATTTTGGCATATATTAAATGTAAAGTTAAATCAGATGTAAGAAATTGATTCCCTATCACCAAGTCTTTTAATCAAGTCTTTGCTATGCAATAGGCATAAAGATTAACATTTTGATGCTTGAAATTGCTAAATTTTGTACAATTTTGCATCATCAGAGATCTTATTAAGATTTTCTGCATAAAAAAACTGACAAAAGAGGTATAGTTTTTAAGATTTTGCCAAAAATTGAGTTAGAGACAAGATTTTACACTTTGACTTGGCACCTTTCTTTAAATCAGTTTTTGTCGCGTTTCAGTGTCAACTGCTAACCTTCATAAAATATTCATTACTCAACCAATTTTCAAAAATAAAAGGCCATTTTACTCGATTTAGCTAGCAGAACACAGAAAATAAGTTAAAAGGGAGAATTTGAAAAAAATATTTACTATTAAGGCATACTTACCAAGCTCAGAATTGTATAATTTAAGACTTTTCATGCCACAAATCTATTGATATTTAGATTCTAAATCAACTTCTGAGGAAATTAAGTGTTTAAGAATGACAATACATGTCAATTTTATTGTTTACAGTCCTTAGCAACCAAAATTAGACATTTTGACACAAGGCTTATATTTGTACTCTATCGGCTTAACCCTTGCTTCTGATTAACTGGGCTGCATGTAGTAGCCTAAGTATTGAACACGTTGGTTTTTTTCTTGCGAATATATCAAATTATTGTTTTTATCAAGATTTCATGTTAATTTTGGCATATATTAAATGTAAAGTTAAATCAGATGTAAGAAATTGATTCCCTATCACCAAGTCTTTTAATCAAGTCTTTGCTATGCAATAGGCATAAAGATTAACATTTTGATGCTTGAAATTGCTAAATTTTGTACAATTTTGCATCATCAGAGATCTTATTAAGATTTTCTGCATAAAAAAACTGACAAAAGAGGTATAGTTTTTAAGATTTTGCCAAAAATTGAGTTAGAGACAAGATTTTACACTTTGACTTGGCACCTTTCTTTAAATCAGTTTTTGTCGCGTTTCAGTGTCAACTGCTAACCTTCATAAAATATTCATTACTCAACCAATTTTCAAAAATAAAAGGCCATTTTACTCGATTTAGCTAGCAGAACACAGAAAATAAGTTAAAAGGGAGAATTTGAAAAAAATATTTACTATTAAGGCATACTTACCAAGCTCAGAATTGTATAATTTAAGACTTTTCATGCCACAAATCTATTGATATTTAGATTCTAAATCAACTTCTGAGGAAATTAAGTGTTTAAGAATGACAATACATGTCAATTTTATTGTTTACAGTCCTTAGCAACCAAAATTAGACATTTTGACACAAGGCTTATATTTGTACTCTATCGGCTTAACCCTTGCTTCTGATTAACTGGGCTGCATGTAGTAGCCTAAGTATTGAACACGTTGGTTTTTTTCTTGCGAATATATCAAATTATTGTTTTTATCAAGATTTCATGTTAATTTTGGCATATATTAAATGTAAAGTTAAATCAGATGTAAGAAATTGATTCCCTATCACCAAGTCTTTTAATCAAGTCTTTGCTATGCAATAGGCATAAAGATTAACATTTTGATGCTTGAAATTGCTAAATTTTGTACAATTTTGCATCATCAGAGATCTTATTAAGATTTTCTGCATAAAAAAACTGACAAAAGAGGTATAGTTTTTAAGATTTTGCCAAAAATTGAGTTAGAGACAAGATTTTACACTTTGACTTGGCACCTTTCTTTAAATCAGTTTTTGTCGCGTTTCAGTGTCAACTGCTAACCTTCATAAAATATTCATTACTCAACCAATTTTCAAAAATAAAAGGCCATTTTACTCGATTTAGCTAGCAGAACACAGAAAATAAGTTAAAAGGGAGAATTTGAAAAAAATATTTACTATTAAGGCATATTTACCAAGCTCAGAATTGTATAATTTAAGACTTTTCATGCCACAAATCTATTGATATTTAGATTCTAAATCAACTTCTGAGGAAATTAAGTGTTTAAGAATGACAATACATGTCAATTTTATTGTTTACAGTCCTTAGCAACCAAAATTAGACATTTTGACACAAGGCTTATATTTGTACTCTATCGGCTTAACCCTTGCTTCTGATTAACTGGGCTGCATGTAGTAGCCTAAGTATTGAACACGTTGGTTTTTTTCTTGCGAATATATCAAATTATTGTTTTTATCAAGATTTCATGTTAATTTTGGCATATATTAAATGTAAAGTTAAATCAGATGTAAGAAATTGATTCCCTATCACCAAGTCTTTTAATCAAGTCTTTGCTATGCAATAGGCATAAAGATTAACATTTTGATGCTTGAAATTGCTAAATTTTGTACAATTTTGCATCATCAGAGATCTTATTAAGATTTTCTGCATAAAAAAACTGACAAAAGAGGTATAGTTTTTAAGATTTTGCCAAAAATTGAGTTAGAGACAAGATTTTACACTTTGACTTGGCACCTTTCTTTAAATCAGTTTTTGTCGCGTTTCAGTGTCAACTGCTAACCTTCATAAAATATTCATTACTCAACCAATTTTCAAAAATAAAAGGCCATTTTACTCGATTTAGCTAGCAGAACACAGAAAATAAGTTAAAAGGGAGAATTTGAAAAAAATATTTACTATTAAGGCATACTTACCAAGCTCAGAATTGTATAATTTAAGACTTTTCATGCCACAAATCTATTGATATTTAGATTCTAAATCAACTTCTGAGGAAATTAAGTGTTTAAGAATGACAATACATGTCAATTTTATTGTTTACAGTCCTTAGCAACCAAAATTAGACATTTTGACACAAGGCTTATATTTGTACTCTATCGGCTTAACCCTTGCTTCTGATTAACTGGGCTGCATGTAGTAGCCTAAGTATTGAACACGTTGGTTTTTTTCTTGCGAATATATCAAATTATTGTTTTTATCAAGATTTCATGTTAATTTTGGCATATATTAAATGTAAAGTTAAATCAGATGTAAGAAATTGATTCCCTATCACCAAGTCTTTTAATCAAGTCTTTGCTATGCAATAGGCATAAAGATTAACATTTTGATGCTTGAAATTGCTAAATTTTGTACAATTTTGCATCATCAGAGATCTTATTAAGATTTTCTGCATAAAAAAACTGACAAAAGAGGTATAGTTTTTAAGATTTTGCCAAAAATTGAGTTAGAGACAAGATTTTACACTTTGACTTGGCACCTTTCTTTAAATCAGTTTTTGTCGCGTTTCAGTGTCAACTGCTAACCTTCATAAAATATTCATTACTCAACCAATTTTCAAAAATAAAAGGCCATTTTACTCGATTTAGCTAGCAGAACACAGAAAATAAGTTAAAAGGGAGAATTTGAAAAAAATATTTACTATTAAGGCATATTTACCAAGCTCAGAATTGTATAATTTAAGACTTTTCATGCCACAAATCTATTGATATTTAGATTCTAAATCAACTTCTGAGGAAATTAAGTGTTTAAGAATGACAATACATGTCAATTTTATTGTTTACAGTCCTTAGCAACCAAAATTAGACATTTTGACACAAGGCTTATATTTGTACTCTATCGGCTTAACCCTTGCTTCTGATTAACTGGGCTGCATGTAGTAGCCTAAGTATTGAACACGTTGGTTTTTTTCTTGCGAATATATCAAATTATTGTTTTTATCAAGATTTCATGTTAATTTTGGCATATATTAAATGTAAAGTTAAATCAGATGTAAGAAATTGATTCCCTATCACCAAGTCTTTTAATCAAGTCTTTGCTATGCAATAGGCATAAAGATTAACATTTTGATGCTTGAAATTGCTAAATTTTGTACAATTTTGCATCATCAGAGATCTTATTAAGATTTTCTGCATAAAAAAACTGACAAAAGAGGTATAGTTTTTAAGATTTTGCCAAAAATTGAGTTAGAGACAAGATTTTACACTTTGACTTGGCACCTTTCTTTAATCAGTTTTTGTCGCGTTTCAGTGTCAACTGCTAACCTTCATAAAATATTCATTACTCAACCAATTTTCAAAAATAAAAGGCCATTTTACTCGATTTAGCTAGCAGAACACAGAAAATAAGTTAAAAGGGAGAATTTGAAAAAAATATTTACTATTAAGGCATACTTACCAAGCTCAGAATTGTATAATTTAAGACTTTTCATGCCACAAATCTATTGATATTTAGATTCTAAATCAACTTCTGAGGAAATTAAGTGTTTAAGAATGACAATACATGTCAATTTTATTGTTTACAGTCCTTAGCAACCAAAATTAGACATTTTGACACAAGGCTTATATTTGTACTCTATCGGCTTAACCCTTGCTTCTGATTAACTGGGCTGCATGTAGTAGCCTAAGTATTGAACACGTTGGTTTTTTTCTTGCGAATATATCAAATTATTGTTTTTATCAAGATTTCATGTTAATTTTGGCATATATTAAATGTAAAGTTAAATCAGATGTAAGAAATTGATTCCCTATCACCAAGTCTTTTAATCAAGTCTTTGCTATGCAATAGGCATAAAGATTAACATTTTGATGCTTGAAATTGCTAAATTTTGTACAATTTTGCATCATCAGAGATCTTATTAAGATTTTCTGCATAAAAAAACTGACAAAAGAGGTATAGTTTTTAAGATTTTGCCAAAAATTGAGTTAGAGACAAGATTTTACACTTTGACTTGGCACCTTTCTTTAAATCAGTTTTTGTCGCGTTTCAGTGTCAACTGCTAACCTTCATAAAATATTCATTACTCAACCAATTTTCAAAAATAAAAGGCCATTTTACTCGATTTAGCTAGCAGAACACAGAAAATAAGTTAAAAGGGAGAATTTGAAAAAAATATTTACTATTAAGGCATACTTACCAAGCTCAGAATTGTATAATTTAAGACTTTTCATGCCACAAATCTATTGATATTTAGATTCTAAATCAACTTCTGAGGAAATTAAGTGTTTAAGAATGACAATACATGTCAATTTTATTGTTTACAGTCCTTAGCAACCAAAATTAGACATTTTGACACAAGGCTTATATTTGTACTCTATCGGCTTAACCCTTGCTTCTGATTAACTGGGCTGCATGTAGTAGCCTAAGTATTGAACACGTTGGTTTTTTTCTTGCGAATATATCAAATTATTGTTTTTATCAAGATTTCATGTTAATTTTGGCATATATTAAATGTAAAGTTAAATCAGATGTAAGAAATTGATTCCCTATCACCAAGTCTTTTAATCAAGTCTTTGCTATGCAATAGGCATAAAGATTAACATTTTGATGCTTGAAATTGCTAAATTTTGTACAATTTTGCATCATCAGAGATCTTATTAAGATTTTCTGCATAAAAAAACTGACAAAAGAGGTATAGTTTTTAAGATTTTGCCAAAAATTGAGTTAGAGACAAGATTTTACACTTTGACTTGGCACCTTTCTTTAAATCAGTTTTTGTCGCGTTTCAGTGTCAACTGCTAACCTTCATAAAATATTCATTACTCAACCAATTTTCAAAAATAAAAGGCCATTTTACTCGATTTAGCTAGCAGAACACAGAAAATAAGTTAAAAGGGAGAATTTGAAAAAAATATTTACTATTAAGGCATATTTACCAAGCTCAGAATTGTATAATTTAAGACTTTTCATGCCACA
This sequence comes from Mytilus edulis, assembly GCF_963676685.1. Taxonomy (NCBI): domain Eukaryota; kingdom Metazoa; phylum Mollusca; class Bivalvia; order Mytilida; family Mytilidae; genus Mytilus; species Mytilus edulis. The sequence goes on from NW_027267895.1 coordinate 57,133, forward strand.
AATCTATTGATATTTAGATTCTAAATCAACTTCTGAGGAAATTAAGTGTTTAAGAATGACAATACATGTCAATTTTATTGTTTACAGTCCTTAGCAACCAAAATTAGACATTTTGACACAAGGCTTATATTTGTACTCTATCGGCTTAACCCTTGCTTCTGATTAACTGGGCTGCATGTAGTAGCCTAAGTATTGAACACGTTGGTTTTTTTCTTGCGAATATATCAAATTATTGTTTTTATCAAGATTTCATGTTAATTTTGGCATATATTAAATGTAAAGTTAAATCAGATGTAAGAAATTGATTCCCTATCACCAAGTCTTTTAATCAAGTCTTTGCTATGCAATAGGCATAAAGATTAACATTTTGATGCTTGAAATTGCTAAATTTTGTACAATTTTGCATCATCAGAGATCTTATTAAGATTTTCTGCATAAAAAAACTGACAAAAGAGGTATAGTTTTTAAGATTTTGCCAAAAATTGAGTTAGAGACAAGATTTTACACTTTGACTTGGCACCTTTCTTTAAATCAGTTTTTGTCGCGTTTCAGTGTCAACTGCTAACCTTCATAAAATATTCATTACTCAACCAATTTTCAAAAATAAAAGGCCATTTTACTCGATTTAGCTAGCAGAACACAGAAAATAAGTTAAAAGGGAGAATTTGAAAAAAATATTTACTATTAAGGCATACTTACCAAGCTCAGAATTGTATAATTTAAGACTTTTCATGCCACAAATCTATTGATATTTAGATTCTAAATCAACTTCTGAGGAAATTAAGTGTTTAAGAATGACAATACATGTCAATTTTATTGTTTACAGTCCTTAGCAACCAAAATTAGACATTTTGACACAAGGCTTATATTTGTACTCTATCGGCTTAACCCTTGCTTCTGATTAACTGGGCTGCATGTAGTAGCCTAAGTATTGAACACGTTGGTTTTTTTCTTGCGAATATATCAAATTATTGTTTTTATCAAGATTTCATGTTAATTTTGGCATATATTAAATGTAAAGTTAAATCAGATGTAAGAAATTGATTCCCTATCACCAAGTCTTTTAATCAAGTCTTTGCTATGCAATAGGCATAAAGATTAACATTTTGATGCTTGAAATTGCTAAATTTTGTACAATTTTGCATCATCAGAGATCTTATTAAGATTTTCTGCATAAAAAAACTGACAAAAGAGGTATAGTTTTTAAGATTTTGCCAAAAATTGAGTTAGAGACAAGATTTTACACTTTGACTTGGCACCTTTCTTTAAATCAGTTTTTGTCGCGTTTCAGTGTCAACTGCTAACCTTCATAAAATATTCATTACTCAACCAATTTTCAAAAATAAAAGGCCATTTTACTCGATTTAGCTAGCAGAACACAGAAAATAAGTTAAAAGGGAGAATTTGAAAAAAATATTTACTATTAAGGTAGCAATACACAGTTAGGAGTTTAGTTTCGCATTTTGGCCCCGGTGGATTTTTCAAATAGGAAAGTTATTGTGTAATAAAATTCATTTTAAGAAAGCTGAGTGCTAACTTAGCCTTCAAAGATGGTTTATAAGAGCATCAAGATTGTTTTTTACATGTTTTATGGGCTATTTTCTGTTTGACAATCCGTATTTTCATAGCTAGACCGGCTATCGGTCCAGAAATTAATGTAATGTTTACAAACACTTTTTTTCTACACGAACTTTTTGACGCAATTTTACAAAAAAATGAGACGAAAGACATATGATTTTCATTGGATTTGCTAAATGATGTATGTACACAGTTTCAGAAAAGGTATTACTTCAAGCGATTGAAATTCTACTTTTAGCCAAATTTTGGGGAAATATGTGACATCTTTTCCCCCCTTTTTGCAATATTTTATAACAAATAAATGCAGATTGTTGCCATGGATACACCCAAAAGAAATTATATTTTACCATTTTATATACTGGATATAAAATCTATGGAAGATTCTGATTACATACATATGCACATATATGACACAAACAGTAAGCTTGATATTGCAAGAAAGCAATGAAAAGGGGATGGTAAAATCTATAAGGGCAAATTTTAATATTTTTTCCTAACTGTTTATTGCTACCTTATGGCATACTTACCAAGCTCAGAATTGTATAATTTAAGACTTTTCATGCCACAAATCTATTGATATTTAGATTCTAAATCAACTTCTGAGGAAATTAAGTGTTTAAGAATGACAATACATGTCAATTTTATTGTTTACAGTCCTTAGCAACCAAAATTAGACATTTTGACACAAGGCTTATATTTGTACTCTATCGGCTTAACCCTTGCTTCTGATTAACTGGGCTGCATGTAGTAGCCTAAGTATTGAACACGTTGGTTTTTTTCTTGCGAATATATCAAATTATTGTTTTTATCAAGATTTCATGTTAATTTTGGCATATATTAAATGTAAAGTTAAATCAGATGTAAGAAATTGATTCCCTATCACCAAGTCTTTTAATCAAGTCTTTGCTATGCAATAGGCATAAAGATTAACATTTTGATGCTTGAAATTGCTAAATTTTGTACAATTTTGCATCATCAGAGATCTTATTAAGATTTTCTGCATAAAAAAACTGACAAAAGAGGTATAGTTTTTAAGATTTTGCCAAAAATTGAGTTAGAGACAAGATTTTACACTTTGACTTGGCACCTTTCTTTAAATCAGTTTTTGTCGCGTTTCAGTGTCAACTGCTAACCTTCATAAAATATTCATTACTCAACCAATTTTCAAAAATAAAAGGCCATTTTACTCGATTTAGCTAGCAGAACACAGAAAATAAGTTAAAAGGGAGAATTTGAAAAAAATATTTACTATTAAGGCATACTTACCAAGCTCAGAATTGTATAATTTAAGACTTTTCATGCCACAAATCTATTGATATTTAGATTCTAAATCAACTTCTGAGGAAATTAAGTGTTTAAGAATGACAATACATGTCAATTTTATTGTTTACAGTCCTTAGCAACCAAAATTAGACATTTTGACACAAGGCTTATATTTGTACTCTATCGGCTTAACCCTTGCTTCTGATTAACTGGGCTGCATGTAGTAGCCTAAGTATTGAACACGTTGGTTTTTTTCTTGCGAATATATCAAATTATTGTTTTTATCAAGATTTCATGTTAATTTTGGCATATATTAAATGTAAAGTTAAATCAGATGTAAGAAATTGATTCCCTATCACCAAGTCTTTTAATCAAGTCTTTGCTATGCAATAGGCATAAAGATTAACATTTTGATGCTTGAAATTGCTAAATTTTGTACAATTTTGCATCATCAGAGATCTTATTAAGATTTTCTGCATAAAAAAACTGACAAAAGAGGTATAGTTTTTAAGATTTTGCCAAAAATTGAGTTAGAGACAAGATTTTACACTTTGACTTGGCACCTTTCTTTAAATCAGTTTTTGTCGCGTTTCAGTGTCAACTGCTAACCTTCATAAAATATTCATTACTCAACCAATTTTCAAAAATAAAAGGCCATTTTACTCGATTTAGCTAGCAGAACACAGAAAATAAGTTAAAAGGGAGAATTTGAAAAAAATATTTACTATTAAGGCATACTTACCAAGCTCAGAATTGTATAATTTAAGACTTTTCATGCCACAAATCTATTGATATTTAGATTCTAAATCAACTTCTGAGGAAATTAAGTGTTTAAGAATGACAATACATGTCAATTTTATTGTTTACAGTCCTTAGCAACCAAAATTAGACATTTTGACACAAGGCTTATATTTGTACTCTATCGGCTTAACCCTTGCTTCTGATTAACTGGGCTGCATGTAGTAGCCTAAGTATTGAACACGTTGGTTTTTTTCTTGCGAATATATCAAATTATTGTTTTTATCAAGATTTCATGTTAATTTTGGCATATATTAAATGTAAAGTTAAATCAGATGTAAGAAATTGATTCCCTATCACCAAGTCTTTTAATCAAGTCTTTGCTATGCAATAGGCATAAAGATTAACATTTTGATGCTTGAAATTGCTAAATTTTGTACAATTTTGCATCATCAGAGATCTTATTAAGATTTTCTGCATAAAAAAACTGACAAAAGAGGTATAGTTTTTAAGATTTTGCCAAAAATTGAGTTAGAGACAAGATTTTACACTTTGACTTGGCACCTTTCTTTAAATCAGTTTTTGTCGCGTTTCAGTGTCAACTGCTAACCTTCATAAAATATTCATTACTCAACCAATTTTCAAAAATAAAAGGCCATTTTACTCGATTTAGCTAGCAGAACACAGAAAATAAGTTAAAAGGGAGAATTTGAAAAAAATATTTACTATTAAGGTAGCAATACACAGTTAGGAGTTTAGTTTCGCATTTTGGCCCCGGTGGATTTTTCAAATAGGAAAGTTATTGTGTAATAAAATTCATTTTAAGAAAGCTGAGTGCTAACTTAGCCTTCAAAGATGGTTTATAAGAGCATCAAGATTGTTTTTTACATGTTTTATGGGCTATTTTCTGTTTGACAATCCGTATTTTCATAGCTAGACCGGCTATCGGTCCAGAAATTAATGTAATGTTTACAAACACTTTTTTTCTACACGAACTTTTTGACGCAATTTTACAAAAAAATGAGACGAAAGACATATGATTTTCATTGGATTTGCTAAATGATGTATGTACACAGTTTCAGAAAAGGTATTACTTCAAGCGATTGAAATTCTACTTTTAGCCAAATTTTGGGGAAATATGTGACATCTTTTCCCCCCTTTTTGCAATATTTTATAACAAATAAATGCAGATTGTTGCCATGGATACACCCAAAAGAAATTATATTTTACCATTTTATATACTGGATATAAAATCTATGGAAGATTCTGATTACATACATATGCACATATATGACACAAACAGTAAGCTTGATATTGCAAGAAAGCAATGAAAAGGGGATGGTAAAATCTATAAGGGCAAATTTTAATATTTTTTCCTAACTGTTTATTGCTACCTTATGGCATACTTACCAAGCTCAGAATTGTATAATTTAAGACTTTTCATGCCACAAATCTATTGATATTTAGATTCTAAATCAACTTCTGAGGAAATTAAGTGTTTAAGAATGACAATACATGTCAATTTTATTGTTTACAGTCCTTAGCAACCAAAATTAGACATTTTGACACAAGGCTTATATTTGTACTCTATCGGCTTAACCCTTGCTTCTGATTAACTGGGCTGCATGTAGTAGCCTAAGTATTGAACACGTTGGTTTTTTTCTTGCGAATATATCAAATTATTGTTTTTATCAAGATTTCATGTTAATTTTGGCATATATTAAATGTAAAGTTAAATCAGATGTAAGAAATTGATTCCCTATCACCAAGTCTTTTAATCAAGTCTTTGCTATGCAATAGGCATAAAGATTAACATTTTGATGCTTGAAATTGCTAAATTTTGTACAATTTTGCATCATCAGAGATCTTATTAAGATTTTCTGCATAAAAAAACTGACAAAAGAGGTATAGTTTTTAAGATTTTGCCAAAAATTGAGTTAGAGACAAGATTTTACACTTTGACTTGGCACCTTTCTTTAAATCAGTTTTTGTCGCGTTTCAGTGTCAACTGCTAACCTTCATAAAATATTCATTACTCAACCAATTTTCAAAAATAAAAGGCCATTTTACTCGATTTAGCTAGCAGAACACAGAAAATAAGTTAAAAGGGAGAATTTGAAAAAAATATTTACTATTAAGGCATACTTACCAAGCTCAGAATTGTATAATTTAAGACTTTTCATGCCACAAATCTATTGATATTTAGATTCTAAATCAACTTCTGAGGAAATTAAGTGTTTAAGAATGACAATACATGTCAATTTTATTGTTTACAGTCCTTAGCAACCAAAATTAGACATTTTGACACAAGGCTTATATTTGTACTCTATCGGCTTAACCCTTGCTTCTGATTAACTGGGCTGCATGTAGTAGCCTAAGTATTGAACACGTTGGTTTTTTTCTTGCGAATATATCAAATTATTGTTTTTATCAAGATTTCATGTTAATTTTGGCATATATTAAATGTAAAGTTAAATCAGATGTAAGAAATTGATTCCCTATCACCAAGTCTTTTAATCAAGTCTTTGCTATGCAATAGGCATAAAGATTAACATTTTGATGCTTGAAATTGCTAAATTTTGTACAATTTTGCATCATCAGAGATCTTATTAAGATTTTCTGCATAAAAAAACTGACAAAAGAGGTATAGTTTTTAAGATTTTGCCAAAAATTGAGTTAGAGACAAGATTTTACACTTTGACTTGGCACCTTTCTTTAAATCAGTTTTTGTCGCGTTTCAGTGTCAACTGCTAACCTTCATAAAATATTCATTACTCAACCAATTTTCAAAAATAAAAGGCCATTTTACTCGATTTAGCTAGCAGAACACAGAAAATAAGTTAAAAGGGAGAATTTGAAAAAAATATTTACTATTAAGGCATACTTACCAAGCTCAGAATTGTATAATTTAAGACTTTTCATGCCACAAATCTATTGATATTTAGATTCTAAATCAACTTCTGAGGAAATTAAGTGTTTAAGAATGACAATACATGTCAATTTTATTGTTTACAGTCCTTAGCAACCAAAATTAGACATTTTGACACAAGGCTTATATTTGTACTCTATCGGCTTAACCCTTGCTTCTGATTAACTGGGCTGCATGTAGTAGCCTAAGTATTGAACACGTTGGTTTTTTTCTTGCGAATATATCAAATTATTGTTTTTATCAAGATTTCATGTTAATTTTGGCATATATTAAATGTAAAGTTAAATCAGATGTAAGAAATTGATTCCCTATCACCAAGTCTTTTAATCAAGTCTTTGCTATGCAATAGGCATAAAGATTAACATTTTGATGCTTGAAATTGCTAAATTTTGTACAATTTTGCATCATCAGAGATCTTATTAAGATTTTCTGCATAAAAAAACTGACAAAAGAGGTATAGTTTTTAAGATTTTGCCAAAAATTGAGTTAGAGACAAGATTTTACACTTTGACTTGGCACCTTTCTTTAAATCAGTTTTTGTCGCGTTTCAGTGTCAACTGCTAACCTTCATAAAATATTCATTACTCAACCAATTTTCAAAAATAAAAGGCCATTTTACTCGATTTAGCTAGCAGAACACAGAAAATAAGTTAAAAGGGAGAATTTGAAAAAAATATTTACTATTAAGGCATACTTACCAAGCTCAGAATTGTATAATTTAAGACTTTTCATGCCACAAATCTATTGATATTTAGATTCTAAATCAACTTCTGAGGAAATTAAGTGTTTAAGAATGACAATACATGTCAATTTTATTGTTTACAGTCCTTAGCAACCAAAATTAGACATTTTGACACAAGGCTTATATTTGTACTCTATCGGCTTAACCCTTGCTTCTGATTAACTGGGCTGCATGTAGTAGCCTAAGTATTGAACACGTTGGTTTTTTTCTTGCGAATATATCAAATTATTGTTTTTATCAAGATTTCATGTTAATTTTGGCATATATTAAATGTAAAGTTAAATCAGATGTAAGAAATTGATTCCCTATCACCAAGTCTTTTAATCAAGTCTTTGCTATGCAATAGGCATAAAGATTAACATTTTGATGCTTGAAATTGCTAAATTTTGTACAATTTTGCATCATCAGAGATCTTATTAAGATTTTCTGCATAAAAAAACTGACAAAAGAGGTATAGTTTTTAAGATTTTGCCAAAAATTGAGTTAGAGACAAGATTTTACACTTTGACTTGGCACCTTTCTTTAAATCAGTTTTTGTCGCGTTTCAGTGTCAACTGCTAACCTTCATAAAATATTCATTACTCAACCAATTTTCAAAAATAAAAGGCCATTTTACTCGATTTAGCTAGCAGAACACAGAAAATAAGTTAAAAGGGAGAATTTGAAAAAAATATTTACTATTAAGGCATACTTACCAAGCTCAGAATTGTATAATTTAAGACTTTTCATGCCACAAATCTATTGATATTTAGATTCTAAATCAACTTCTGAGGAAATTAAGTGTTTAAGAATGACAATACATGTCAATTTTATTGTTTACAGTCCTTAGCAACCAAAATTAGACATTTTGACACAAGGCTTATATTTGTACTCTATCGGCTTAACCCTTGCTTCTGATTAACTGGGCTGCATGTAGTAGCCTAAGTATTGAACACGTTGGTTTTTTTCTTGCGAATATATCAAATTATTGTTTTTATCAAGATTTCATGTTAATTTTGGCATATATTAAATGTAAAGTTAAATCAGATGTAAGAAATTGATTCCCTATCACCAAGTCTTTTAATCAAGTCTTTGCTATGCAATAGGCATAAAGATTAACATTTTGATGCTTGAAATTGCTAAATTTTGTACAATTTTGCATCATCAGAGATCTTATTAAGATTTTCTGCATAAAAAAACTGACAAAAGAGGTATAGTTTTTAAGATTTTGCCAAAAATTGAGTTAGAGACAAGATTTTACACTTTGACTTGGCACCTTTCTTTAAATCAGTTTTTGTCGCGTTTCAGTGTCAACTGCTAACCTTCATAAAATATTCATTACTCAACCAATTTTCAAAAATAAAAGGCCATTTTACTCGATTTAGCTAGCAGAACACAGAAAATAAGTTAAAAGGGAGAATTTGAAAAAAATATTTACTATTAAGGCATACTTACCAAGCTCAGAATTGTATAATTTAAGACTTTTCATGCCACAAATCTATTGATATTTAGATTCTAAATCAACTTCTGAGGAAATTAAGTGTTTAAGAATGACAATACATGTCAATTTTATTGTTTACAGTCCTTAGCAACCAAAATTAGACATTTTGACACAAGGCTTATATTTGTACTCTATCGGCTTAACCCTTGCTTCTGATTAACTGGGCTGCATGTAGTAGCCTAAGTATTGAACACGTTGGTTTTTTTCTTGCGAATATATCAAATTATTGTTTTTATCAAGATTTCATGTTAATTTTGGCATATATTAAATGTAAAGTTAAATCAGATGTAAGAAATTGATTCCCTATCACCAAGTCTTTTAATCAAGTCTTTGCTATGCAATAGGCATAAAGATTAACATTTTGATGCTTGAAATTGCTAAATTTTGTACAATTTTGCATCATCAGAGATCTTATTAAGATTTTCTGCATAAAAAAACTGACAAAAGAGGTATAGTTTTTAAGATTTTGCCAAAAATTGAGTTAGAGACAAGATTTTACACTTTGACTTGGCACCTTTCTTTAAATCAGTTTTTGTCGCGTTTCAGTGTCAACTGCTAACCTTCATAAAATATTCATTACTCAACCAATTTTCAAAAATAAAAGGCCATTTTACTCGATTTAGCTAGCAGAACACAGAAAATAAGTTAAAAGGGAGAATTTGAAAAAAATATTTACTATTAAGGTAGCAATACACAGTTAGGAGTTTAGTTTCGCATTTTGGCCCCGGTGGATTTTTCAAATAGGAAAGTTATTGTGTAATAAAATTCATTTTAAGAAAGCTGAGTGCTAACTTAGCCTTCAAAGATGGTTTATAAGAGCATCAAGATTGTTTTTTACATGTTTTATGGGCTATTTTCTGTTTGACAATCCGTATTTTCATAGCTAGACCGGCTATCGGTCCAGAAATTAATGTAATGTTTACAAACACTTTTTTTCTACACGAACTTTTTGACGCAATTTTACAAAAAAATGAGACGAAAGACATATGATTTTCATTGGATTTGCTAAATGATGTATGTACACAGTTTCAGAAAAGGTATTACTTCAAGCGATTGAAATTCTACTTTTAGCCAAATTTTGGGGAAATATGTGACATCTTTTCCCCCCTTTTTGCAATATTTTATAACAAATAAATGCAGATTGTTGCCATGGATACACCCAAAAGAAATTATATTTTACCATTTTATATACTGGATATAAAATCTATGGAAGATTCTGATTACATACATATGCACATATATGACACAAACAGTAAGCTTGATATTGCAAGAAAGCAATGAAAAGGGGATGGTAAAATCTATAAGGGCAAATTTTAATATTTTTTCCTAACTGTTTATTGCTACCTTATGGCATACTTACCAAGCTCAGAATTGTATAATTTAAGACTTTTCATGCCACAAATCTATTGATATTTAGATTCTAAATCAACTTCTGAGGAAATTAAGTGTTTAAGAATGACAATACATGTCAATTTTATTGTTTACAGTCCTTAGCAACCAAAATTAGACATTTTGACACAAGGCTTATATTTGTACTCTATCGGCTTAACCCTTGCTTCTGATTAACTGGGCTGCATGTAGTAGCCTAAGTATTGAACACGTTGGTTTTTTTCTTGCGAATATATCAAATTATTGTTTTTATCAAGATTTCATGTTAATTTTGGCATATATTAAATGTAAAGTTAAATCAGATGTAAGAAATTGATTCCCTATCACCAAGTCTTTTAATCAAGTCTTTGCTATGCAATAGGCATAAAGATTAACATTTTGATGCTTGAAATTGCTAAATTTTGTACAATTTTGCATCATCAGAGATCTTATTAAGATTTTCTGCATAAAAAAACTGACAAAAGAGGTATAGTTTTTAAGATTTTGCCAAAAATTGAGTTAGAGACAAGATTTTACACTTTGACTTGGCACCTTTCTTTAAATCAGTTTTTGTCGCGTTTCAGTGTCAACTGCTAACCTTCATAAAATATTCATTACTCAACCAATTTTCAAAAATAAAAGGCCATTTTACTCGATTTAGCTAGCAGAACACAGAAAATAAGTTAAAAGGGAGAATTTGAAAAAAATATTTACTATTAAGGCATACTTACCAAGCTCAGAATTGTATAATTTAAGACTTTTCATGCCACAAATCTATTGATATTTAGATTCTAAATCAACTTCTGAGGAAATTAAGTGTTTAAGAATGACAATACATGTCAATTTTATTGTTTACAGTCCTTAGCAACCAAAATTAGACATTTTGACACAAGGCTTATATTTGTACTCTATCGGCTTAACCCTTGCTTCTGATTAACTGGGCTGCATGTAGTAGCCTAAGTATTGAACACGTTGGTTTTTTTCTTGCGAATATATCAAATTATTGTTTTTATCAAGATTTCATGTTAATTTTGGCATATATTAAATGTAAAGTTAAATCAGATGTAAGAAATTGATTCCCTATCACCAAGTCTTTTAATCAAGTCTTTGCTATGCAATAGGCATAAAGATTAACATTTTGATGCTTGAAATTGCTAAATTTTGTACAATTTTGCATCATCAGAGATCTTATTAAGATTTTCTGCATAAAAAAACTGACAAAAGAGGTATAGTTTTTAAGATTTTGCCAAAAATTGAGTTAGAGACAAGATTTTACACTTTGACTTGGCACCTTTCTTTAAATCAGTTTTTGTCGCGTTTCAGTGTCAACTGCTAACCTTCATAAAATATTCATTACTCAACCAATTTTCAAAAATAAAAGGCCATTTTACTCGATTTAGCTAGCAGAACACAGAAAATAAGTTAAAAGGGAGAATTTGAAAAAAATATTTACTATTAAGGCATACTTACCAAGCTCAGAATTGTATAATTTAAGACTTTTCATGCCACAAATCTATTGATATTTAGATTCTAAATCAACTTCTGAGGAAATTAAGTGTTTAAGAATGACAATACATGTCAATTTTATTGTTTACAGTCCTTAGCAACCAAAATTAGACATTTTGACACAAGGCTTATATTTGTACTCTATCGGCTTAACCCTTGCTTCTGATTAACTGGGCTGCATGTAGTAGCCTAAGTATTGAACACGTTGGTTTTTTTCTTGCGAATATATCAAATTATTGTTTTTATCAAGATTTCATGTTAATTTTGGCATATATTAAATGTAAAGTTAAATCAGATGTAAGAAATTGATTCCCTATCACCAAGTCTTTTAATCAAGTCTTTGCTATGCAATAGGCATAAAGATTAACATTTTGATGCTTGAAATTGCTAAATTTTGTACAATTTTGCATCATCAGAGATCTTATTAAGATTTTTTGCATAAAAAAACTGACAAAAGAGGTATAGTTTTTAAGATTTTGCCAAAAATTGAGTTAGAGACAAGATTTTACACTTTGACTTGGCACCTTTCTTTAAATCAGTTTTTGTCGCGTTTCAGTGTCAACTGCTAACCTTCATAAAATATTCATTACTCAACCAATTTTCAAAAATAAAAGGCCATTTTACTCAATTTAGCTAGCAGAACACAGAAAATAAGTTAAAAGGGAGAATTTGAAAAAAATATTTACTATTAAGGTAGCAATACACAGTTAGGAGTTTAGTTTCGCATTTTGGCCCCGGTGGATTTTTCAAATAGGAAAGTTATTGTGTAATAAAATTCATTTTAAGAAAGCTGAGTGCTAACTTAGCCTTCAAAGATGGTTTATAAGAGCATCAAGATTGTTTTTTACATGTTTTATGGGCTATTTTCTGTTTGACAATCCGTATTTTCATAGCTAGACCGGCTATCGGTCCAGAAATTAATGTAATGTTTACAAACACTTTTTTTCTACACGAACTTTTTGACGCAATTTTACAAAAAAATGAGACGAAAGACATATGATTTTCATTGGATTTGCTAAATGATGTATGTACACAGTTTCAGAAAAGGTATTACTTCAAGCGATTGAAATTCTACTTTTAGCCAAATTTTGGGGAAATATGTGACATCTTTTCCCCCCTTTTTGCAATATTTTATAACAAATAAATGCAGATTGTTGCCATGGATACACCCAAAAGAAATTATATTTTACCATTTTATATACTGGATATAAAATCTATGGAAGATTCTGATTACATACATATGCACATATATGACACAAACAATAAGCTTGATATTGCAAGAAAGCAATGAAAAGGGGATGGTAAAATCTATAAGGGCAAATTTTAATATTTTTTCCTAACTGTTTATTGCTACCTTATGCTATGACCTATAGTTATTAATTTCTGTGTCATTTAGTCTCTTGGCAATCATAATACATATTCTTTTATATACATAGCGATGTCGTAATTACGACATAGCTATGTCGTTATTACGACATGTTATGTCGAAATTACGACATAGTGATGTCGTTATAACGACATATTATGTCGAAATTACGACATAGTGATGTCGTAATAACGACATGTTATGTCGAAATTACGACATGCTATGTCGTAATTACGACATAATTTTTTTTTTTGAATGGCCCTTATCGGCTTCCGTAGTTTCCTTTTATATTCAATCTATAAATTTTTATTTTGCCATTTTTTTTTTTGCATGCCGAATCGATGTGCACGCAACTGCGTGTTAGCGTATAGGCAGCTACGCGCCTGAGTTCCGTGTTGAAATTGAAGATTTTTACTCCATTCTTTTCCATTGTTTCTTAAGGTTTTTTTCATATTTTGGTTCCGAAATTTTTATCACTTATTAGTTTTATTAAATACTATATGCTTAAAATATTATGGGATAATTTTTATTACTACTATGAAGAAGAAACTAAAGTTTGAGTCTGAATATGCAATTAAAATTACCTCAATTTTAAATAGTCTGAACTTCACAAATTTCATAGATTAGAAGAAAAGAAAATACTGAATAGCATATTTTGACATGTAAAAATAGCTTCAGAAAAAACGATTTCAATTAAATGTAAGCAAACATACCCATTTTTTTCATTTTGAAAAAGGGGGGTTGAAACTCTCCAATATACTACCAGTCATTAAAACAACTTTTTAGAAACAAGAATGTGTCCAAAGTACACGGATGCCCCACTTCCACTATCATTTTCCATGTTCAATGGACCGTGAAATTGGATAAAAAATATAATTAGGCATTAAAATTAGAAAGATAATATCATAGGGAACATTTGTACTAAGTTTCAAGTTGATTGGACTTCAACTTCATCAAAAACTACCTTGACCAAAAACTTTAACCTGAAACATGCACTTTCATTTTCTATGTTCAGTGGACCGTGAAATTGGGGTCAAAAGTTTAATTTGGCTTTAAAATTAGAAAGATCATATCATAAGGAACATGTGTACTAAGTTTCAAGATGATTGGACTTCAACTTCATCAAAAACTACCTTGACCAAAAACTTTAACCTGAAGCGGGACAGACGGACGAACGAACGGACGAAGGAATGAACGGACGCACAGACCAGAAAACATAATGCCCCTCTACTATCGTAGGTGGGGCATATCATAGGGAACATTTGTACTAAGTTTCAAGTTGATTGGACTTCAACTTCATCAAAAACTACCTTGACCAAAAACTTTAACCTGAAACATGCACTTTCATTTTCTATGTTCAGTGGACCGTGAAATTGGGGTCAAAAGTTTAATTTGGCTTTAAAATTAGAAAGATCATATCATAAGGAACATGTGTACTAAGTTTCAAGTTGATTGGACTTCAACTTCATCAAAAACTACCTTGACCAAAAACTTTAACCTGAAGCGGGACAGACAGACGAACGAACGAACGAACGAACAGACGGACGGACGGACGAACGAACGAACGAACGGACGCACAGACCAGAAAACATAATGCCCCTCTACTATCGTAGGTGGGGCATAAAAAAGTGACCGTACGAAATTCTGACGACAGGGCAAAAACTAAAGAAGACATATTTGTCTTTAAGTTAAGACCATTTTTAGCCGTGTGTTATTTGGGGAGATTAAACTCGCGATCTAGACGACTTTTTACACTTCTGTCACCGCACTATTAAATAACTGATTCCCTTCATATGTTCTTTTCTGATGTAAATTATTATACCTCCACTATATCGTCTCGACCCTTTTTTCTTTTCCCGACATTTTGAAATTAAGTTAAATCCTTTTACTTTGAATTCCTCACATTCTCCTTTCCATGTGTCTCATAAAATATTAATATCAAATTTAATATTATGTAAAAAGAATGGATCATCTATCTTGTCCCCAAGGCCATGAACATTCCATGATGAATTAGAAAGCTGTTCTTTCCTAGATACCATAAAATATATATATATATATAAAATCCCTTATTTTGATATAAATCACAGTATTTGATGTTTCTAGAAACAGTTTAAAAAAATTCATACTAGAACTAACAAACAAATAGCAAAGAGTACCAACATAAATAAGCACAGCTAAAATAATTAACTAGGTTACCCTTGTTTCCCCCCTTTTGTGTCCCTAATTCCTAAACAGATTGAGTCATAACTCCACAACTCCAATCCTAACCATCCTTTTGTGGTGTGAAAACTTGTGATACAATTTCAGGCAATTCTATACACTGCTCCACAAGTTATTGTCTGGACACTAGAAAAATGCTTATTTGGGCCCCTTTTATACCCCTTATTCCTAAACCAAAGGGACCATAACCCCCATACTTCCTTTTTGAGGTTTCAAACTTTGTTTTTAAATTTCAAAGATTTACATTTACTTATACTAACTGTTTACAAAATTTAGAAGTTTTGAAATACTATAGTAATGCTTTTCTACCTCAGGCATAGATTACCTTAGCTGGATTTGGCAAAACTTTTAGGAATTTTGGTCCTCAATGCTTTTCAACTTCGTACTTTTTTTGGCCTTTTTAACTTTTTTGGATTCGAGCATCACTGATGAGTCTTTTGTAGACGAAACGCACGTCTGGCATATATACATAATTTAGTCCTGGTATCTATGATGAATTTATTTACAACCACTTGGTCGATGCCACTGCTGGTGGAGATTTATTTCCCTGAGGGTATCACCAGCCCAGTAGTCAGCACTTTATGTGCTTTATGTGCTGACATGAATTATCATTTATATGGTTATATCAAGTTATAAATTAACTGTTTACAAAATTTAGAATTTTTGAAATACCAAGTCTTTTCTACCTTAGCTGCATTTGGCAAAACTTTTAGGAATTTTGGTCCTCAATGCTTTCAGGAAGCAATTCCCTCAATATATTTTCCGTATGCAACGTGACCTCAGTGTGACCAATCTCGTAAAAATCCGGTGATCGCAATACGCATGGATGTCCTTTAAAAAATAAACTATTATCTGAATTAACATGCTAATGTTAATGTGGTACAAGAGACAATACAATGGCATATAATTATGATACTGAAGTTTTTCTTTCTTTTTGATGGTCTTATAGATGTGCATTCTTTGTAATATTTGTGCATCATTTCGTTTTGTTGAAAGCAGGATATTTACAGTAAGCGGAGGAAGGAACCTGCGAATGCAGTTCATGCAATCCCTAGCATATGGATGAGACGTCAAATAATGTAAACGGACAAACTTGCCAGACATTTTCATTAATTCGTATTTTTTATAGATAACCTGTAATCTTAATACAATTTGGTGTACCAATTACAGCTTTTAAAGTACTTTTTATTGGTATAGTTTTCAAAGACGAAAACTAGTCTTCACGAAATCCACTCTATGTTTTTTTGGCCGTAAAAGATTGGCAGTGTCTGCGCGTACCCGCATGCGGGTACGAATAGTCATATTGCCAGTCTTGGCTGCGCGTACCCACATCCGATTTTCTATTAAAATGCCATCGGATCGGGAATGAAACGTGAAATATATACGGAAATTATCGATAATATAGGGATTTCGTGTAGAACGAGTGAAGAGTATGAAAAATAATATTTTCAAATTGTATTTATTAAATAATGATACATAATAAACATTGCAAAAATTAAATGCACAATGATGGAAAATGAAACCTGTACATTCCCTGTAAAAGAAAACATGATAGAAATTAATACTATTATAAAATTTAAATGAAAATTTTAAGAATAAAATTTTAATAATTTAAAAAAATACCCATATGATATTTTAAAATAATCTTTTAGTAAAATGTAAAACAGAAACTGAAATTTTAAAATATATAAAAATTCTAAAATTTAAGCTTGAGTTTATAAAAATTAAAGAAGCAAGTAATGATATCAATTTAAACCATACATGTCAACCTCTGACAATGGGAAATCATGTCATGACATGACATGACATGTCAAAAAGCGTGTGAAAAACACGTGACGTAGATGCGGACTTGTTAATATGAATGTGGTAATGTTCATTATTTCATACAAATTTGTGAATATAAAAAAACAATATATATTCTACTGTGAACTTTTATTGTATTAAACAGCGGTCTGTTACATGTATGTTGCTTTTAAAGCACCACCACTAGGCACATATTCAAAACAACTGCCAGTTTCAAGTTTAGTTACATTTATTTGATAACAGCACACAATACAAGTGTAACATACAAGGCCGTAACTACCCTTGAGGCAAGTGAGGCAATTGCCTCACTAACATTTCGACACTGATTATTTTTTTTTTATACATATATATAAATTTAATAGTCATTTGTTGTTCTGTCTCAACCTTGATTGCTATAACTTGTCATCATTCTTTTTAAACTATTCTTCCTGGATATAACTCAGCATCTCAGCGGGTGATGTTTCTCGATTACATTAACCTAGTAACGATAATCATCATGGATCTTTATATAAAAGGCTCTTGCAGAAAAAGGAAAAGCGACACTGAAGGTAAAGAAGGAATAATTCTAGTAAACTAGTTTTTTTTAAACAGAGTCTGAGTATTGCATATAACTTCATTAGAACAATCCAAAAACGATAAGTAGACTGACAAATCAAGTACTGGTCTTCGGAAGGGACAGTCCTGTCTGCGTATTCATTTCTCCGTTTCACCAACTTTTGACAAATCAAGTACTGGGCATCACAAGGGGCAGTCCTATCTGCTTATTCATTTCACGAACTTTAATCTTTCTCTTTACAGATAAATAAAATATAAATAATATGAAACATGAATGCATGGATTAGTTTTTATCCATGTTTCTTTAACCTTAAAAGTTGAAAAAATATCCCAGGTTCCAATTTGATATTATTGCGAAATGGTAAAACCTTTAACACAGTATTTTGTCTTTACTTATTCGGGACTACTGAATTTCGTTTCTTTATATTCGGGGTTTCGGAATCGGACACCCCAAACCCCTAACCCCTAAATTTATAGATTCTGAAACTAAAATACCACCAACTATTTCCAGAAATAATTTGAAATTACGGTACTACATGTAAACGTCCAAAACTCCATTCCAATTTTCCTGTACCCATATCATATATACTTACTCTATAGATAAAATCATATCACATGTATGTTATCTCATTCTATCCCTAGCTTGTCTACTCTTTGTCAGCATAAAAGCGAGTTTAATATTTTGTAACTGCGACTGTATGATGGTGCTTACAGGAAAGCTTAATTCCCTTTTGCAAACAAAAGCTGCTACCGAATTGCTGATGGAGAAGGAATGGAAGAAGACATCGATCATTGTGTTGATGATAATGTGCTATCTTTAGAAACACAGACTGCCCTGAAACGACTGAAAACTTCGAAAAGAGCATGCATGAGTGGCGAGAGATTGTGCGGTCTTGCCATGCTCCATGTGCATCGCGATAAGGATATCAGCAGACCAAATTATGATTCTGAAACGATTTGACTGAACCGGCCATAGAAAAATTTGGCAAACTCTTCTGAATCGATGTTTGTTCTAACTTCTATGTTCTGGCAACAGACTCAAATCAGTGATATTTGAATGATTGTCTTACATATAATTTTAAATAAAGTTGTTAAAAATTTGGTGTTATAAAATATGAAAAATTTATATAAAAAGTGTCCAAATTCAAAACATTATCAAACTCTCTAAAAATGCCTAGAATGCAGGATTTTGCACCATTCATTTCATACCCTCCAAAAAAAAAATTCGCCTCGCTTCGCTCGGCTCAATTATTTTGCCTCACTAAAATAAGATGCCTAGTTACGGCCTTGACATAGTCAAGTTCTGATCAGAATTCAGTGTCAATATCTTTATAATTGAAAAGGCTCTCCCACAGTAGGAATTGATATTTGACTGAATTAGCTTCATCAAGATTTGAAAGAATGTCAGAATGATTATTTTTTTTGGCAATGTTAAATGTCATCTATAATTATCTCTGCCATTGCTCCATTGCTATTGCCTGGTTAAAACTTGGTAGTTCACCAGAAGAAAACTGGTACTATGAGAGCTGATCCACCAGTTCTGTGATATTTTTATCCCCATGGCCTGTAGAAATCTGTTGCCATGTTGGCTAGATTTGAAACTGAAATTGAAAAAGAAAAATGTTTTATAAATTTGATTTCCATTTATAGATAAACATGTTAAAATGCTTATTCAAATAGCTACATTGTACTTCTCCTCTCACATGTATTGTTTTTTATCATTGCAAAATAGAATTCACAAATTATGCGTTACTTGTCACTCGATCATTTAAACTCGAACTCCAAAATATAATTTATAAATCTTGAATCTTGCCGTACCGTCGTTTTGGCTTATTAACAATCGGCACTTTAGACGACGGTACAGGCCCTGCAAGTGACCTCTTTCTGTGCACATTTCCCCTATAAAGTGAATTTGAAAGAAAGTCACAAAATCGTTAAAACTAATCACAAACTACTTACCTTTTACAGTTTGTCCATATAGAAAAATAAACCCCTATACGGCAGCCAAACAATTACTTCAAATTTTTCGGTATTTATCGGCGAATAAGGTAAAAACCCGAGAATAGCGATATCACTAACGACCAAAAAATCAAAAAAAACGAAAAAGCGTGTAATTGCGTGTAAAGTGGTGAAAAGCGTGTACACGCCATGTGACAAAATCCTCGCGTGTAAACCGTTGAAAAAGCGTGTATTACACGCGAATATCATGTCACTTGACATGTATGATTTAAACCAATTATAAAAGATTCATGTAACTAATTAAGGTTTTGTCCATCTTTAGTTACGCCAAGTTTAATGTGGAAAGGACATTCCATTTGGAAAGTACTGAAATTAGACATATTCTTAATATAACGAACGATTTACAATACAAAAACTATAAGTAATCGACATTATAAAGAAACTTAAATGAAACGCGTGGCAAATTCGATTAAAAACTACAATTTAAAACAAATACCTTGTATAAGGCCTTTTTCTTGTCGAATTTGTTTGGAATTGCTTCCCACCATGAATGCAGGAAAAATTTATTCTGTTGTACTTTAAATCTTCTTTAATTTTTGTGCTCCCGGTTCTTCTTTCTTTTCTCTGCGGCTTCTATAAATTCTTATATACAATTGTATGAAATATATATGTGTATATTTATGAAAATTCTGAGTAGTTTTAATCAATTTATTCACTAAAGTTTTGTGAAGGCATGAAAGTTTAACTCGGACATTTCCGCAAGACATTGCAAACCTATTGTTTTGAATTGAATATGTAGTTAAATTTGTTTGATAATTTGTGTTTTTGAAGCTTACACTTAGTACAAAACGATTGTGCAAAAATTTACTAAATTTTATGTCAAAATTTTATTTTTTCAACTGAAATATTTCCAGTTTCCAGACTAAATTAACCCTGGGACATTTCATTTTATCATTTTCTTTTCAAAATATCTATGCAAATTTTAAATGGAGACAGCCATGTAAACTAGTAGTGAAATATATCACGTCGTAGAACGTTCATGCAAAATTTCGAAGAGTTGTGTGAACATTTAGCGAATTGTTCGAGTTTTATGTTTTGAGTTTGTTACATTGGACAACGGTAAGTAAACGTTTTTTTTCTGATAATCTGTGTCTTCCGATGCCTATGAATATTATTTTTTTATTCTTTCTCTATCATAATGTGAATATTCAAGAAGAAATCTTTATTTTCATGTATTATTTGACATATTTATTTCAGCATATCTAAGAAAATTTGCCCGTCAAATAACTACTTAGAGGTATTTTTCATGGTAGAAGCAATATCTAACGTTGCGTCTTATACATTTTTAGAATTATTTCTATATGTAAAGTATATAAAACATTATTGGATGCCGAATTGACTTTGAATGGGTGCCGATTTGACTAGATGCCGATTTAACCAGGTGCCGATTTGAATTTTTCCATTGGTGTCGATTTGACTTGTATCCGAGTAAACACACTGTGGTAACACTTCCAAACCAAACTAGGATAATAGTCCCTAGATCACAACTGATTGCACACCTCCCATATGAAAAAGGGACAGAGGGTTTAAACTTTAAAAGAATGAAAAAATCTGGAAAGGGAGGAAACAAAGACAAATTTAAAGATTTTTAGCGTCATGCGAAGAGATGAATAAGGAAAGCTAAATAGAATTACATCGACAGTATAGCTTCACCATTAAACCTGAATAAACACCAAGAAATAACTAACTGTTTGAAAAGATTCTGAATCTTTAAAAAGCACAAAAGTTCAGATGGGAGTAAAAAACAACTCTAAAATCAAATGGAATTTAACATTCAGAGCCAACAGATAAAGCAGAGATAATCAATGGTCAATTTCAGACAAAACCATCAAAACAAACAAGAAACTTCAAGAACAGTGAAACATGTCCATAACTTCGAAAAAATCTTGAACATTAATATAACAGAAAATGGTGTGTATTCACGTTTGTGTTAATATGTCTTTAGATTGAGTTGAGCCATTTCAATTGATATTTTATGGTGTGTCTTTCTATGTTGTGATGTTACACTATTGTTTCAAGTAAGGGTAAAGGTTGATACCTATTAAAATGTTTAAACCCGCTGCATTTGTTTGCACCTGCGCGAGGAACATGATGTTCAGTGGTTGTCATTTGTTGATGTGGTTCATAAATATTTTTTGTTCTTATTTTTTATATATATTGATTAGACCTTTCGTTTTTCCGTATGAATGGTTTAACACTAGTTATTTTTTGGGCCCTTTTTATCTTTCAGAAAATGAATTCTTATTACACTATAATCACTACCAGAATATTAATGCTATTTATACTGTATTCAGTTCCAGAATATGAATTCTTTTGACACTGTATTCACCACCACAAGTCAACATTATTTATATCAAAATCATTCATATTCTTGCCTGCAATATAGTTATTTGAATGTTAAAAACATGTCATTATGATTAACTATATTCAATTTTGAAAAAAAAACTAATGAGCTTCCATGGCAAGTGGTGAAAATTGTATTAAGCAGCAACCATTTGATTTTCTGGGGGTGGGGGGCTATGTTTTTTTTTGGAAAAAAAAGTTTGTTTCCAGGTTTTGGTGAAAAAAATAATTTGTTTTGGACCCGGAGTAAAAAAAATTGTTTGTTTCACCCTCAGCTGCCACTATATGTAATGGTAAAATTGAAAGAAAAAAATTGTCTTCGGTTTGTCGCTAAAAAAAAAGATTGTTCTTCGCCGAAGGCGAACAAAAAAGTTTGCACAGAAAAAAAAACCATAGCCCCCCCCCCAGAAAATCAAATGGTTGCTGCCTTAGTTAATGAACAAAAACAACTGGGAAATTTCCATTTCATTTGCCCTGGTGTTATCTTTGAAAGAACAATAACTATGAATCAAGAGCACATTGTTTTATTGGTTAAAAATGTTAATAACATATAAGTGAGTGCCTTGAAAAACTATAATACCGTATCTATAATTTGTTAACATATACCTGGCCAACAAGAAAAAATAGATAAAAGAAGCACCATAAAAATGCTAAACATAGAAAAGTGATCAAGTTACAAGTGTAAACAGATTTAACAAAAGCATGTATTGCACTTACCAAATAAACCATTGATATATATATATTCAATTAAATGAACAGTACCATAAAGTTAAGAAAAAACAAAATCATAATGCTAAATTTAACACACAATTTTTTTTTAATATAAAAAATGTAGCGTTTTCTTAAATTTTAACACGCTCTGCGAGTAGAAAAGTCTGCATTATAAACTGGTTTCATAATCTACATTGTTCAGGCAAGATAGACTGGTTCCACAAGTCTTTGAAACATTTTGATTTTCCAGTAAATAACAATTAATTGTCAGTTATGGGCTTTCACTGGAACAGATCTGATATTTACTTTTTAAAAAAATAAATTACCATCTGACATCTTGATCCTAATAAAAATGTTGAAATATGGAAATGTGGATAAATATAGGTATCTAGTGTATTTTGTGAACACCAATAGTAGTAAATTTTGTGGTGTAATAATTTCCATGTGTTTGTCATTCATATCAAAACCTTCAAGTTAAAACAGTAACTTGAAAAAAACCAAAAAGAATAAATAATGTATCACTATGTTATAAAAAAAAACTATGTAAATGCAGATCTTTAAATGTACATAATTGGCCAAAAATATTGTGAAAATAAATAATTACAAAAGTTAGCAGGTTATATTGCATAAGTTAAATCTGAATGTTACATCAATCTTACAAGTAATCATTTTTAATAACAAGTACAGATAATATAACAAGATGCCACTGCATAATACATAGTAACAATCCCACAGACTATATAAATATTTCAAAATAATAATGAATATAATAACATCTATTAATTATAAAATTCTAATAACTATTATCAGACTCAGTATATTGTATATGATTAAGACTACACAAAACACTACAAAAGCTATTTGTAAACATGTAAAAATATACATAAGAATAAACAACCCAAAAGGGTTTTCAAGATGACAACAAACAGATAAAAATAATTGAGGTAATATTCCAGTGTAGGGTTGTGGAAATAGTTAATCTCCTTCAGCATACCTTATACATGGATGACATAGGCAATTAATGCTGGACATTTAAATAACAACAATTGCCGGTTTTTAAGGAAAAACACTGCTTTTATCAACTATGATTTACAAGATTTGTTCATAAAAATATTATAATTATTTTGTTCTTGATTGTTTTAAGTCTTTTATTGTTTTGTACTTCTATATCTTGTTTTTTATTCCTCTGTTTATTTCAAACATTCTTTAGTCTCTAAACAACACAATACTAATCATCAAAGTTAGCAGTGGTCAGTCAACTTTTGTTCAGCCTTGACAAGAGACAATATTTCAGACAACTTGCTTCTAACATTTTTGAATGGAAGTTTATTTTAAATTTATTCTGATTAACTCTTTTGAAACAACTTCAAATTCTAAAGTCAGCCATACAAATGGTGAATCAATATTCAAAACATATAATATCATTCCACAACCCTGAAATTACAGGCAAGATACTTCTAAATGCATAATAACTGATATAGAATAAATATAAGAAACTATAAATAATTCCTCATAGATATTGGTCTTAACATTGTGTATGCCACATGCAATCAGAGGTTCATTTTTGTATAACTAATTGGAGATTAAGTCTGAAATAAAATTATCTGACACCAAATGCATTAAGACTGAAATGCTAAACTTGCTTTTAATTGGCTCCTATATTTTCAAGTTTTGGATTAATCTTGTTTAAAACATTAGGAGTCTTAATGTAAAATTGCTGTATAATAACACATTTTTGTTTTTATATTAATCAAACTTCTAAATGACTTTCAAACATAATCATAATAATTTCCCATATGGAATAATTCAATAAAATCTTTGCTCGTCTGATTTCAATCTTAGTTATATACCAGGTACTTAGACAGAACCTAATATCCTATCTTTATCCATTGGTTTCAAATAAAAATTACTAAAATTTCAGATAATTACAAGAGCTCATTATTTGATGTTTTTCTGTTTCTCCAACTGGTTTAAATTGCCTCTGTGTTTTTTAAGAATAATAATTATATAAATGACTGGTGACAAAGGATGCAAAATGCTCAACAGGTTAGTCTTGAAATTAAAAAATGTAAAAGTAAACACAATACTAAATGCAAAGTTTTGGTAGATATAGTACATAATCTTTAATCACTTCTTTGAAAAGTATTGCTAATGATGGAGACAGACAGAAAACAGTTACATCACAGGAACAAACACATCTGAAGGTCCTTTGTTACATTTTATGAGTACATAGTTGTTGCAACAAACTGAAAGAAAAAAATAGAACTGCATTTTAATGTTTTATATTATGAAACATTCAAAACAAGAATGTGTCCAAAGTACACGGATGCCCCACTCACATTATCCTTTACCATGTTCCATGGACCGTGAAATTGGGTAATAATCTAATTTGGCATTAAAATTAGAAAGATTATACTATAGGGAACATATGTACAAAGTTTCAAGTTGATTGGACTTCAATTTTATCAAAAACTACCTTGACCAAAAACTTTAACCGGAAACTCCCACTTTCATTTTCTATGTTTAGTGGACCGTCAAATTGGGGTCAAAAGTCTAATTTGGCTTTAAAATTAAAAAGATCATATCATAAGCAACAAGTTTACTAAGTTTCAAGTTGATTGGTAAGATCAGCTTCATCAAAAACTACCTTGACCAAAAACTTTAACCTGAAACTCCCACTTTCATTTTCTATGTTCAGTGGACGGTGAAATTGGGGTCAAAAGTCTAATTTGGCTTAAAATTAGAAAGATCATATCATAAGCAACAAGTGTACTAAGTTTCAAGTTGATTGGACTTCAGCTTCATCAAAAACTTTAACCTGAAACTCCCACTTTCATTTTCTATGTTCAGTGGACCGTGAAATTGGGGTCAAAAGTCTAATTTGGCTTTAAAATCAAAAAGATCATATCATAAGCAACAAGTGTACTAAGTTTCAAGTTGATTGGACTTCAGCTTCATCGAAAACTACCTTGACCAAAAACTTTAACCTGAATGGACGGACGAACGGAAGCCCAGACAGACGGACGGACGAACGGAGCCACAGACCAGAAAACATAATGCCCCTCAACTATCGTAGGTGGGGCATAAAAACAAGAGAGCAAGTTTCAATTTGATTGGACTTCGACTTCATCAAAAACTACCTTGAGAAAAAACTTTAAGCTGAAGCAGGACAGACAGAGGAATGGACGAACGAAAGAAGGGACACACAAACCGAAAAAAACCTGTGCCCCTAGATGGGACATAAAAAAGTGTGCAAATCCAAGAACAGTAACCATAACTCTGAACAAAATCATCAGACCTGAACAAAATTCAAACTGATCTGTAACTGGTCATGGTGAAACTACATACCAAATATCAAATGATTATCTTCAAGCATGACTAAAAAAATGGAGAAAACTGACAACTTGCAAGTCCAAGAACCATAACTCTGCACAAAATCATCACACCAGAACAAAATTCAATGGTCATGATAAAACTGTATACGAAATATCAAATCAATTTTCAAGCATGAAGCAACAAATGTGAAAACTGATTTGAAGGTCTGATGGACAGACAGAGGGATGGAGCGCAAACTAATGTCACCTTCAGTTTTGCTGGTAGGGAATAATAACCTAATTATAAATCTGTTGTGGTTTAAAGAGAAGATTCATCATAAGGCCACACCAATTTGATAAATAGTTCTTTGGATTTTCCTGCTCCTGCTTTTGAGAAATCAAGTTTTTAACAACAAACAAGAGTGCACACACTGAAATGTCTTGCCTTCTTTACTAATCATTGATATTATGTTGAAAGTCCTAAGTATAAAGCTTTATTACAACTGTCACATAAACTTAACATTAACCAAGACAGCTAAACAAAGACCAATGAACCATGAAAATGAGGTCAAGGTCAGATGAACCATGCCAGGCAGACATGTACAGCTAACAAAGCTTCCATACAACAAATATAGTTGACCTATTACTTATAGTTTAAGAAAAATAGACCAAAACACAAAAACTTAACACTGTGCAATGAACTTTGCAATTGAGGTCATGGTCAAATAAACCTGCGGGACTGACATATAGATCATAATATATTTCCATACACCAAATATAGCTGACCTTTGACATATAATATTAGATAAAAAGACAAAAACTTAAAAACTTAACTTTGACTATTGAACCATGAAAATGAGGTCAAGGTCAGATGACATCTGCCCGCTAGACATGCACACCTTACAATCATTCCATACAACAAATATAGTAGACCTATTGCATAAAGTATGAGAAAAACAGACCAAAACACAAAAACTTAACTATAACCACTGAACCATGAAAATGAGGTCAAGGTCAGATGACACCTGCCAGTTGGACATGTACACCTTCCAGTCCTTCCATACACCAAATATACTAGCCCTATTGCTTATAGTATCTGAGATATGGACCACCAAAACTTAACCTTGTTCACTGATCCATGAAATGAGGTCGAGGTCAAGTGAAAACTGTCTGAGGGGCATGAGGACCTTGCAAGGTACGCACATACCAAATATAGTTATCCTATTACTTATACCGTAATAAGAGAGAATTCAACATTACAAAAATTCTGAACTTTTTTTTCAAGTGGTCACTGAACCATGAAAATGAGGTCAAGGACATTGGACATGTGACTGACAGAAACTTCATAACATGAGGCATCTATATACAAAGTATGAAGCATCCAGGTCTTTCACCTTCTAAAATATAAACCTTTTAAGAAGTTAGGTAACGCCGCCGCCGCCGGATCACTATCCCTATGTCGAGCTTTCTGCAACAAAAGTTGCAGGCTTGACAAAAAAACTACCGCTTCCGTATTTTTTTGGTCCGCATGCCGCTCCGAAATTAATCTTACCTTGAATTTTTTTTTCTCACTGACGCTTTGTTTTTGCATATAATCAAATCTGGGTTCAAACGCACGTGTGATTAATCAATAAAAAGTGAAAGGAAATATGAAAATCAAAATGTCCAGCTATCAGTTGTTGTTGTTTCGGCTCTATGCCGAGGACAGGCGATCATTGATCAAACGACTACCCGTTGTTCGTCATCATTTTCATTCGAAGATATCTTTTATGAAGCTAAAAGGGTAAATAAAGTCTGTCAATATTTCGTTTGATTACGATTTCGACAACAGCCGTCGGTATCACCTATCATAGTTCGTGATTACTCTGACGTCCAACGGCTGTTTTGCCAGACAAGCTGGGGCTGGGGCTTGTCTGGCAAAACAGCCGTAGGACATCAGAGTAATTTTGGACTACACCTATCAATATTGGCACTGACATGGATATTTCTGCGTTGGAGAGTTAAACTGTAAATTTGTGAATTTCGAAATAGATAGAACACCCTCCGATCCAAACAATAATTTAATTGAATTACCAACAGGTCCCCCTAAAGAAAATTCGTTTGCACTGTTAATGAAAAAAACAATAGAGCTTCCTCATAAACCTAAACCAAAATCGTGTGAACAGGGCAAGGAGATATTGATAGAAACTGTTGTGTGACCTTATTGACCTGGCTAGTACTATATAGAGTGTGGGTGGTCTTCAGACACTTTAGAATAAGGGACAATTGTGCAGAATAAACTTAAAAATGCTTTGTGGTATAAAGAACCCATCCATCAAAGACTGCAATTTACTGTGAAATATGTCAAAATCCTAATACATGTATCAAAATAAAATCTATTCCATATAAAAATTTATTCATTCCCAGAGTGCATCTTACAATTCACAGTAGTAGTTAGTTTTGATGAGAACACATATCCTTCTGTTCGTCTTTTAGTTTCCAAGCACAGCTCTTAATATAACAATATTATTGAGATGTGGTTAATTGCCAATGATACAAATATCCACCCAAATTCAAAAGAAGTATAGATGTAAGCAATAATATGCAAACAAACATTTTTAAACCGTGAGAAAATCCCATGTTTTGTTGGGGCCTTTCCAGAATTATTTGTATGGGGGAGGAAGGCACCTGTATTAAAATTTGATATGTGGTGGTTATTTAAGAAAGATTGCTTGAACATTTAAATGAAGTATCCAATTTAAAATGTATGCATGGTGGGGTCAGATAAAAAGTGCCTTCCTTCCCTCCCCATACATTTATTTTTGGAACAGCCCTTGGTGGAATTTAATTCAACCTCAAACATTGTCAAAAAAGGCTGTTCACCATAAATTTACAAACTGAACGTATCAATTTAATAACTGTCATGTGTTTTGCATGCTCTTTACATTTGTGAAGGTCATTGGTATTGCCATTTCTAAGTCACATTTAAGAGGTTTTTTTTTCAAATATTTGCTGCTGCAAGGTGAAAGAGACTACAGTTGTTTGCTTAGAGTCAGAATAATGTATTCAAATGGGATAACCGGCCTTATGCCTCAAAACATCAGTGATTTTTCTTCTTTTTCTGTTTGATAAACCTAGCATGTATCACTTTAAAAAAAAAAGATATCGCTCGCTCCTCTTGCAGACCACTCGCCTGTCAAAAACTCATTTTCAAGAAATTTTTTAAAACAAAAAAATTTCGCTCACTCGCCCCATTTTTTTTTTAGAGCAAATGTCCGAAGAACTATTTATGAAATTGGTGTGGCCCAAAAGTCATGTTGATGGAAAACACCAAGTGATGGCATTAACTCTGAATGAAAATTTGAGCTTGGTAAGTTAAAAAGACATACATCAGTCAGCAATACATTACTAAAATAAGAAAATGATCACTACAAAAAACTATGGATGAATTTCATGGTCTGGAAGGGTCAGCAGTAACTGCTACATTTGTAGCACCTGTTATAATATTAGATAATGGACTCCGAAATATTTCTCAAGTTTATAATAAATTAAGTGACATAAATGAAATCTATGAATAATGAGTTAAACTTACACTGTCAACATCAAAAGCAGCAATTCCTTGTCTCTGTGCATCATAGCTCTTAAAAGATGCTGAAAAAAAGCAAGTCTACTTAAAAACCTTTAAGAATACATTAATATGTTTGTAAGATGCAATGAAGAACTTTTGAAACAGAATTATGTTATTGTGATATTTTAATGCAAATGATAAAATTAAAATGGCAATACTTTGACATGTAAGCTATGCAAAACATTCAAATTCAATGAACCATGACTGATGGTAAATTGTCAAATAATTTATCAAAAGAAATGAAACAAAATGTTGGAGCGTACTTATGGCCCTGTAAAGCTTTTTTTATTTAAAATTTGATAATGAAAAGTTATCATAGTATTAACCCAGTAATTTTGACAAAACCAAACGTAAACTTTATCTATAACTCTTTATAGTTCTCTTACCAAATGGTTGAAGCAAACTGAAGATAGAGAAGAGAAACCAACTTTGGGACTTACAGATGGACAAGGGTAAAACTTAATGCCGCTTGCATTATTGTATGGAATAAAAACTTACAGCCTGATTTATGTACAAAACAATAAACAAAAAAAACCAAATGAAATCTGATATAGAGCAGCAAACAACCACTGAATGACAGGCTCCTGACTTTGGGACGGATTTGTACAAGTTCTTCTTGTTTCCAACTCCCCAATATTTCTATTGTAAAATTGTAATTTGTGCACTTTTGAAAAATAAAATATTGTTTAAACTAACAATAAGCCCACTTTCCAACATTGTAGACAAGAACAGACTTCATGAAAATAATCTCTATTTTGTTGATCTTGTATTACTGATCTTTAAGTCTGTTTAGTTTATTTGACTTATTAATAGATCGTGCATTGCTGATAATTTTTGTGATTTAAAGGCGTTTACCTATTACAATTTATATCATATGAGGCATAACAGAAAAATAATGAATCTCTCTAAATATCAGTTTTCATGATAAAAGGCAAGAAATTGCTTTGCTGAGCGCAGCTGGATACGACAGCAGAGGTCAAACCCTAAACAGTTGGGACAAAAACAGACATAATATTCGCGCTTGATACAGGTCTGAATTTTGATTGTAATTAAATATTAGACACATTATAGGTTTCTGATACAGAATAACTGTAGTCAAAGAACTTAGAATTGGTTTTATGATTTGTATTTATGTTTTTTGCATATGTTATTTCAAGAGACTGTCAAACAGACAGCATATAATTCTATGACACTTGGAGGTGTTAAATCAAATAATGCACCTTTTCACTAGCCAGAAATCTTACCTAACATTGTTTTAAGCTTGATAGCACAGAGCATAAAATCACTGAATTCTATCTCTCCTGCTTTATTACTGAACCTCATAACTAGAGTGCTGAATGTACGGTTACTCAGTTTGAATCCTGCAAGAAAAATCAAAAATACACTAAATAATAAAACTATGGACAGAGAGAAGGTTGTAAAAATAACCCTCAATGGAAAGCCTTTACTGCTTTATTTTATCTATTATATACAACACAAAAACTGTTAGATCAGAGTTAAGATTTAATTTGGGTGGTCATATTTTTATCAGACTGGTAGGAAATGAAGACTTTGTTACAAAGTATCTTCCATATATTATTACTTTGGCCAATTTAACTTCTTTAGTAATACAACACTAATGATTCTTTTGAACTTTTGGTCCTCAATGCTCTTCAACTTCGTACTTTATTTGGCATTTTTTACATTTTTTGAGTCGAGCGTCACTGATGAGTCTTTTGTAGACATTTTAATTGGGCAAACAAAATCTTATCAAATTCCTGACTTCAAATAACTTTGAAAGAAAGTCAACTGATCAAAATATCTTGTGTATATCTTAGGGGGAGGGGCCCTTCCTACATATTAGGTGATAGGACATGCTGCTAGAATAAAGCACATCTTCTAGTTTGAAAATATGTAAAAAGGTGGGGAAATATATCAGAAATAAATAATAAGGTTAATAAAGTTTGTCTGTCATCTTTCTATTTGTTCTTGGTTGATCTGTTATCCACAACTTTTCCTCTTTTGACATTTTGGTATTCCACTTTTCCAACACGCACATGAAACCTAATCAATATGGGGAAAAGGTTAAATTTTTACCTATTCAATATATATACATTTTAAAATCTTAAGTGTGTGAAAAGGGTGGGGTTACAGAACCCCAGCTGCACCCTTATTTATTAAAAGTATTGAAATCTGTTGAGTTTAAGAGGAGTTGTAACGACAAGATCAAGACTAATTGACTTATGGAGCCACAGGTCAAAAACATTTAATCCTACAAATCTTTTTTGCATGGGGTATAATTTAAGCTTTCTTTTTGTAAGGCAAAACGTAACCAGATGCTCCACAGGGCGCAGTTTTATACGACCGCAGAGGTTGAACCCTGAACGGTTGGGGCAAGTATGGACACAACATTCAAGCTGGATTCAGCTCTAAATTTGGATTGTGATTAAATAGTTGACACAGCATAGGTTTCGGACACAGAATGAATGTGGTCTAATGAACTTAAAATATTTTTTTGCCTTTCAGCAATTCACTATGCTGTTGAATATTAATCCTCTCAAAAAAATGTTTGAAGAAATTTTCTTTTTATTTATGAAATCTGAAATGAGAAAAATGTTAAATAAGGTGCTTGTTATCCCTGAATGGTAAAGATTGTTTTAATTTATCAGTTGGTAGTAAAAGTGAATATAGTATATTGTATAAAACAATGATAAGTACATATTTAGATTCAGCATATCAAAAAAACCCAAGGATTCAATTTTTGTTAAAATCAAACTAAGTTTAATTTTGGACCCTTTGGACCTTAATGTAGACGAATTTGAAAACGGGACCAAAAATTAAGAATCTACATACACAGTTAGATTCGGCAAATCAAAGAACCCCAATTATTCAATTTTTGATGAAATCAAACAAAGTTCAATTTTGGACCCTTTGGGCCCCTGATTCCTAAACTGTTGGGACCAAAACTCCCAAAATCAAACCCAATCTTCCTTTTATGGTCATCAACCTTGTGTTTTAATTTCATTGATTTCTATTTACTTATACTAAAGTTATGGTGCGAAAACCAAGAATAATGCTTATTTTGGCCCCTTTTTGGCCCCTAATTCCTAAACTGTTGGGACCTCAACTCCCAAAATCAATCCCAACCTTCCTTTTGTGGTCATAAACCTTGTGTTTAAATTTCATTGATTTCTATTTACTTATACTAAAGTTATTGTGCGAAAACCAAGAATAAAGCTTATTTGGGCACTTTTTTGGCCCCTAATTCCTAAACTGTTGGAACCAAAACTCCCAAAATCAATCCCAACCTTCCTTTTGTGGTAATAAACCTTGTGTCAAAATTTCATAGATTTCTATTTACTTAAACTAAAGTTATAGTGCGAAAACCAAGAAAATGCTTATTTGGGCCCTTTTTTGCCCCTAATTCCTAAACTGTTGGGACCTCAACTCCCAAAATCAATCCCAACCTTCCTTTTGTGGTCATAAACCTTGTGTTTAAATTTCATTGATTTCTATTTACTTATACTAAAGTTATTGTGCGAAAACCAAGAATAAAGCTTATTTGGGCACTTTTTTGGCCCCTAATTCCTAAACTGTTGGAACCAAAACTCCAAAAATCAATCCCAACCTTCCTTTTGTAGTAATAAACCTTGTGTCAAAATTTCATAGATTTCTATTTACTTAAACTAAAGTTATAGTGCGAAAACCAAGAAAATGCTTATTTGGGCCCTTTTTTGCCCCCAATTCCTAAAATGTAGGGACCAAAACTGCCAAAATCAATCCCAACCTTTCTTTTGTGGTCATAAAACTTGTGTTAAAATTTCATAGATTTCTATTCACTTTTACTAAAGTTAGAGTGCGAAAACTAAAAGTATCCGGACGACGACGCAGACGAAGACGCCACCGTGATACCAATATACGACCAAAAAATTAAAATGTTTGCGGTCGTATAAAAAAATGTTTAACAAGGCCTGTCAGAATGACAGTAAACCGGATTTTTTAACATTTATTTGTGTCCTGGAATTATAAGACTACAATAGGTTAAAAAAGGTCATTTACTAAAATTTAACCGCATTCTACATTTTGAGGCCCAAATAATACCAAAGAAATAAAAGGTAAAAGTCTGAGTCAGCCTTTTCTCCTCCATTAAAAAAAAATTAAATATCTCAGAAAGTAGCACCACAATCTATCAAATTTTTTAGCTTATTTTATTTCTTAACTAATTCTCTATAGACTATCAATTTTAAAAATTTTGCTTAAGTAATTCCTTTAGAAACATGTTGTGGTCTTTTTGATGTTTTATGATTAAGTTGAAATTCAAGGTCAAATTTAGCCAATATTGACTCATGTCCTTTATTATTGCCATTCATGCTGAAATCAAATGTCTTCTTGGATATATATAAAACAAGAACGTGCCCATAGAACATGGATGCCCCATCCTCATTTTCTATGTTCAATGGACCGTGAAAATGGGGAAAAATCTCTAATTTGGCATTAAAATAAGAAAGATCATATCATAGGGAACATGTGTACTAAGTTTCAAGTTGATTGGACTTCAACTTCAACAAAAACTACCTGGACCAAAAACTTTAACCTGAAGCGGGACGGACGAACGAAACGAACAGATGAACAAACGAACGCACAAACCAGAAAACATAATGCCCATAAATGGGACATAAAAATCAGTTCAAAAAGGCTCAACTCATCAGATGGTCAAAAATTCAAGTGGACTTGGCCAGGTACTTGTACATCCCAACAACAAAAAAGACACTAGGTACAGATCTGAGAGTACCATGCTTTTTTTTTTTCAATCCAACAAGGTTTTTTTCAACAACAGCCACAATTGATTCCTTGAAAAAGATCTTTGTATAACATCAACTGATGAAGGATTGACAATTAAAGCTTACTGGATCTTTTTGATCAGATGCATTATAAAATTTTGTAATTTTAAAATCCCTTTTAATTAATTTACCACTAGCATGTAAGGCAGATCTTAATTCATAGGAGCTGAGTCTTCCACTGCTGTCTTTGTCGAACTCTTTAAATACACCCTGAAAAGATGAATAAAATGCTTTAACAAAATATATCATGAAGGCAAAAGCAACAAAAATAACCAGTACTTTAATAACAGCTCTGTTGTCTTTAAAATTAAACGCAAGGTTATTATTAGGAGATCAGTGATATGACAACTCTTTAATTTCTAGTGAGAACATGCCTAACTCTCATGACTGATATTGATAATACAGCTGAATGCAGATTATTACGAAAGTATACAAATAGACAGGTGTGGGTCAGTAAAAAAAAAAATCTAAAAGATATGTACACATATAATGTTTAACCCCGCCGCATTTTTGCGCCTGTCCCAAGTCAGGAGCCTCTGGCCTTTGTTAGTCTTGTATTATTTTAATTTTAGTTTCTTGTGTACTATTTGGAAATTAGTATGGCGTTCATTATCACTGGACTAGTATATATTTGTTTAGGGGCCAGCTGAAGGACGCCTCCGGGTGCGGGAATTTCTCGCTACATTGAAGACCTGTTGGTGACCCTCTGCTGTTGTTTTTTATTTGGTCGGGTTGTTGTCTCTTTGACACATTCCCCATTTCCATTCTCAATTTTACATAATGCCTCTGTTTCCTACGGTAGGGGCGTCAATAGTTGATCAGCACTGATTTTTAACTTCATCATTAGATTAAAATTTAGAAAAAATATTGTATGTGAGACACTTTCAATGCAATTTTTAACATAAGGCCAAATAAAAATATGTGTGGTTCCAGTAACCCTACCGTTCCTACTTTTTTGGCTTTAAAATAGCCTACCCTAAAGATTTTATTGTCATTTCTCATTAAGCACTGTTAAAGTCAGAATGTTGCTCCCATAGATTCAATGTAAAAAAACCACATAAAATAAAAAAAATCCCTACCTACCTACCCTAACTTTTTTTCAGATGTAACTGGAACCACACATACTTTTTTATTTGGCCTAATCAATATTTTCAGAACTCTTTAAAAAAAAAAAAAGTAGATTGCCACTAACTTCAAACTTCTCCAGGAAATTGCTAACACAAACCTTTTATATTAATATGACCTATTGCTTATAGTTTAAGAATAACAGACCAAAACACAAAAACTTAACACTGAGCAATTAACCATAAAAATGAGGTCACGGTCAAATAAAACCTTCAAAACTGACATGTACATCATAAAATATTTGCAAACACCAAATATAGTTGAGCTTACTGCGACAAAAATCTGGCAAGAATTCTACATGTGAAAGCACTTACCATACTAAACAGATGCTTGGTATAAATTTCTATGTTTCTCTGGAAAGTGTTGCAGGACAAAAATTTATTGATGTCTAAAAAATAATTACAAACATACCTTCCATTTTCTGAGATCTGTCCAAAGTGTCTTGAATTCATCAAATCCTAGTTTTCCAGATAAATCACCCTTCAGTTTGTCAAGGAAAAATAGAAAGACTGACCCTCCTTTATTCCCTAAGCATCTAGTAAGTATCATCTATTTAGAATTAAAATTATTTGATATGATATTCTTTAGTAATGTTTACTTGTACATGTGTTTTAAGCTTATTCCTAAATTATTGGGACCATAACCCCCAAAATCAATCCCAACCTTCCTTTTGTGGTATTGAACCCTTTGGTAAAATTTCTTAGAGATCAATACACTTCAACTAAAGTTATTGTCTGGAAACCAACTGTGTCTTCAGACGAGTCTGGACTATGATGACATCAATGGATTATACTTGCTCGTATAAAAATCTACCTGGTTCGACATTCACTTAAAAGTAAGTATAATATTATATGATATTCATTTTGGTGTCTTAGGAAAGGATACATCGTGCATGGCTACCATACTGCGGCAAGCATCAACACCAAATCCATCAAAGTCAAATTCTGAAAAAGTGTGAATCAAAAGCTAAAACAATTGGCAGTGAAAACTATGACTCAAGATCCTGCTTTAATCTTCATTTATACAACACTAGGAATACTTTCAAATGGCGTATTAAGAAATATTGAATTATAGCAACATATGAAATATAAATTTTGTTTGAATGATATATATATATGGTTAAGTAGGAAGTTGATTATACAGTAACGGACTAACTAGTATGATAATGCAAATAAGCCAATTCATTGACAATAACCCATATTAGTAAGTATGATATTAAAATGTGTTACTAAACCTGGTGAACATGACACAAGTTGCTGGAATATCAATCAGCAAGTAAACTTTCAAAATCATGAGAACACTATTGGTATACCCTGTTTAAAATTAATGTATTTCCATCATCAGAAATATGTAATTGATTGATTGATTGATTGTTGCAAGGTTAGTGTCTAGTGGCAATTTATTATTGAAGAAATAACTGCTAAAATACAGAAAAGTATGAAATAATTTAAAATTTAAAATTAGATAAAATATGCAAAGTCTTGGAAAAGTGTCATTGGTATGAGCTGTCTTCTAAACAATTGTTCAAGAGTAATGATGCTTGATCAAAATTATTTGTATTACTCCTATCTACTGTTAAATATGGTTAAAACAAAAGCATTCAAATATTGTCATCTTTAGAAATCTGAATTAATTATGTCTACATTTATTTCTTTGAAAAAAAAGTAAAATCACAAAAATACTGAACTTAGAGGAAAATCAATTTGGAAAGTCTATAATCACATGGCAAAATCAAATAACAAAACGCATAAAAAACGAATGGACAAGAACTGTCATATTGAAAGCACTGATTTGATTGATTGATTCGTGATAGCTTTTTGCAGCATCACTGATTTGAAGATGGCTGTATAAATGGAAACAAACTTGTGTTGAAAGATTTTAAACATCAAAATATGTTTTTATGTTTGCATACATACAGCAAACATATGTGATTAATATGTGCAAAAGCCACTAAATTATATAAAATGAATAAAAAAATAATTAAAATCTGAGTTTAGACCATATCTAATATTTCACATCATGTAAATAATGAATGGAAAGTAATTTTTTGAAAGCTGCTTGGCTAAAGGTGTAAGATTTAAGGAATAAATTCATATTTGTTTTTAATGATGCACGATTCATATAGAGAATCAGTATGGGAAAAGAAATCTTGCTGATAAGAATGTTTCTAATGCATTTCAAAAAATTCTTTTATGATTACTATAGGTTCTACAAAACCTTGTGCCTTGCCTGTGAGAATGGTTGTGATTGTAAAAGTGTAATTTTGACTGTAAAAAGTGAGTCCATATATCAGTATAAAACAGAATCAGAAAGAAAAAAAACTCAATCTTCATACTATTTCTTATTCTAGGAGATTAGCTTATGTCCAAGTTTCATTATAATCCATGAAGGTTTACTAATTTATCATTTAAAAAAATGTATTCCCAGAATGTCTGCAAAAACACTAAGTGTTTTTGATACTACCAGTGTAAAAATGTTGACTGCAAAAAGTGAGTCCACTAATCAGTAAAACAATGCTAAATTGTCTGGCCTGCTGTACTAATAATCAAAAGTCTTTAATAAGGGTTTACTACAAATATCACATACACTAAACATTTTCAGTGAGCCATGAAAATGAGGTCAAGGTCAAATTAACCATGCCAGACAACTTTCAAACATTCAAACACCTTATATAGTGGTCCTTATACTTAAAGTACCTGTAAAACAGATCAAACCGCAAAAAATTAAAACTGACCAATGAACCATGAAAATGAGGTTAAGGTTTTATGAAACCTGCCAGAATAAACATTCACCTGAGGGTCATTCAATAAATAAATATAGTTGAAATGCTCCTTATTCATGTTATAGTATCTGAGATATAGATAAACCATAATAAATAGGCAATTTCCAATAAACCTTGAAAATGATGTCATGGGCACACCTTACAATCATTTTATACACCAAATATAAAGGCCACTGAGATATAGATCAAACCACAAAAATTAATATAAAACTGAGGAACAGGTCAGATGAAACCAGCAAGTCTGACATGCACACCTTACAAACATTCCATACATCAACTATAGTTGACCTACTACTTCTACTTTCTGTGTTACAGAGTTGACCACATAAACTAAACCTTGATCTCTTAATCCATGAAATAAGGTGAAAATCAGGGGAACACTGTCTGACAGACAAGTAGACCTAGCAAAGAACTCCTATACCAAATATAGTTTACCTTTAATTAGAATAGGTAAGTATTTCACATTACAAATATACTATACGGATATGTGACGGACGGTAACTTTGTAACATAAGGTGTCTCCATACACACATATACATTTTGGGCACAATACTGTGCAAATTTTTAATGGCCACCTAACCATACTTTTGGAGTTTTTGCATTTACAAAATCTATTTTTCAAAACTTCCAAAATAAATGAGCCTTTTGTGAAATAATATATGCATTTACATATTCTGCACAACAACCACAAAATTTCATTTCTGATAATTTCCTTGTCCACTTGCGATACAATGTATATTAAAGGTGTAATACCACCAATCAAACTTTCCCCCTTACTTAACATGAATACAAGATTTAGTAACAATGTCTCCTCAAGTTTACAAAATTATAGAAACCCCAAATAAAAGCTTTGAAATACCCAAGACATATGTTTATGACACAGAAATGTTTTACTGCAATAAAATTGTCCAATTCAAGGGAATATTTTTTTTTACCAATTTTTGTATACAACCGGATTTGACCTACCATGATTTAGTGGTATTACACCTAAAATTGTCACATAACTTGTCAGATCAATTTGATTCTAATTTCAATATATTAAAGTCCTCAAGTGTATGTGGCTCAGGTGATATAGCATACTTAACATTAGACTTACCTGTGTTTCTCGTCCTAAATCTAAGTTTAAAACTGTCATTGTTCATAAAATTAAAATATAATTTTTATTTGGTTGCTTAGCTATTCTGTCAGCTGCAAATCATACAACAGGTAAAATTCACATGATGTCATAAACAGAAATGGTCTACACCCAATAATATTGAATATAATGAAATCAAATTTGAAAATATATAATAATTAAATACATTTGTGCTGTGATATTTCTTACCCATGTAGCCCTCTGGTGACAAAGAAAAAGTAATGTAGAAAGTCTTAATTGAAACAGTGTCAATTAATAAGATCTTGTAGATGTAAAGTATTAGCCTACATTCAATGGAACTATAAATGTCAATATCAGTGATTGAAATGTGTATGTGCGTTAGGTGTGATTGCCTGATTGGTATGAAGGGTGTGTCATCATGAATTCCTGGAAAAATAAACTCTGAATAATTTTTTCTTGGATATTGGGTCCAGATAAGTGTAAATCAAGACCAAATCCAGACATCCTGAAAGCTGTTTGTTCACCTCTCTATTCTGCTTTACCAAATTTTATAGAACCTTCCATCGGAACCACATAAAAAGAAATGGTCATAATGAGATGAAAAAATACCCATTGAATATTTTTATGAGTGAGAATACAGAAACTAGAGGCTTTAAAAGAGCTGAGTACTTATGGCTACGTCAATGTGAACAATTATAATTCTAGGTTTCTTTTTATTAGGTCTTACCACTTTTCTGTGGAAAGACCTAATGTATTTGTATTTGAAGAAATTCTCTTTTTAATTTCTGAAATCTAAAATGAGAAAAATTGAACTTTCCTTTACTTCAAAAATGATCTCAATTCAAATACTAATGGAGTTTGCAACAATAACTACTCATTTAAATACATCATAAAATATTAAAATATAAAATGTCACACAGTCATGGTTAAAATTAATATTAATAAATAATAACTTCTGAAAAAATAAATGGGGAATGTGTCCAAAGGGACACACACGATGCCCCCTCTAGCATATAACGTTATAAAGGGACATAACTTTAGAACTGTAAAAGCGAAGCTGCCAAAAATTGAACTTAAACTGAGTTTAGAGTGAGTTTAGAGGTAATAAGCATGATATATGTTGTGTACAAGTTATCATTTTGTACAAATTATAATCTGTACAAAAAAAATTGTACAAATTATAATTTGTATTTTGAATTTGTACAAATTGTAATTTGTACAAAAAGTGCCTGTACAAATATTTATGTCTCATAGTTAAATTCAAGCTATGAAAGACACGTTTTATTCACAGTAACTGTTCTCGGGCTTCAACTTTCGCTATGTATCGCCGTTAACCAGCCTTTAAAGATTAGGTTGACAGGGGTTTCTTTCATGTAAATGCATAGGCGGGTACTTTTAATTGTAAAAATGTGAAAGTCAAAAGATATTGTGCTGCATTCCCGATGCCATCTCAAACGAAAGATACAGAATTAATTTAGTATTTGATAAATATGGTGAATTGTGTGGTCATTAATTAGCAATTCTGTTGTGTATATCAATGCCTTTTTCATCAAAATATATATTATAAAATATTGTACAAGTTATAAGTGAATTTTCATCAAATTTTGTACAAATTGTAATTTGTACAGGCACTTTTTGAACAAATTACAATTTGTACAAAGTCAAAATACAAATTATAATTTGTACAATTTTTTTGTGCAAATTATAATTTGTCCAAAATGATAACTTGTACACATTATATACACTTTTCATTAAATTTAGTTAAGACAAACTTAAGTTAAGAGAACAAAAACTAAAAAAATCTTCAATTTTTCCACTTGTAAAGGGGCATAACTCGAGAATGGTAATCAAAGTGCTTTTAATCACTGAATGGTAAAGATTGCTTTAATTCATCAGTTGGTAGTGAAGTGAATATTGCATTGTATATTGTATATATAGCATTGACTTAAGTTGATTTAACTACTATTCTGGACAAAGAAAGATAACTCCAATTTTCAAAGAAGATTTCATAAAGTATTGGTTTAAGGTGTGATTCAACAACCATTTTGGACATAGAAAGATAACTCCAATTTATTGGCTTGAAACTATAAAAATGCTTAATTTTGGCCCCTTTTTGGCCCTTTAACCCTTGAAATATATCCCAACCTTCTACTTATGGTATTAAACATTGTGGTACAATTTCAGAACAATTGAAATACTTATACACAACTTGTTGTCCTGACACTAGACAAATGATTGTTTAGGGCCCCTTTGGCCCCTTAATTCCTAAACCTTAGGGACCATAACCCCCAAAATCAATCACAAGCTTCCTTTTGTGGTTATAAACATTGTGTTAAAATTTTATAGATTTCTATTTACTTATACTAAAGTTGTCCTGACACTAGATAAATGCTTGTTTTGGGCCCCTAATTCCTAAACCTTAGGGACCATAACCCCCAAAATCAATGCAAAGCTTCCTTTTGTGGTTATAAACATGTTAAAATTTTATTGATTTCTATTTACTTATACTAAAGTTGTCCTGACACTAGATAAATGCTTGTTTTGGGCCCCTAATTCCTAAACCTTAGGAACCATAACCCCCATAATCAATCCCAAGCTTCCTTTTGTGGTTATAAACATTGTGTAAAAATTTTATTGATTTCTGTTTTATTTATACTAAAGTTATTATCCGGAAACCATCTGTCTTTGGACGACGCTGACGACAACGACGTGAAACCAATATATAGTCGTATAAAAATTGCTCGTTATATCCTTCTCATGATTTGTTCTAATTTGACCGAAGCAATATGAAAACTCCATATGAGAGTTATTTCCCCTTATGCATTTTATATAAGTGATATGCATTTCTATCTTGTAAACCATAAGTGATAGAGACCTAACATTTTTAGATTTGAGGTCCTTGATTAAAAAAAAGAAAATTATGTCAAGGTTAGAGGTCATGCTCATATTTCAAATTTTGATTTTGGCTTATTTTCAAAAACCGTGTAAGATATCGACAACATATTTTTCAGAAATGTAAGTTGCGACATGTCATAACACATAAGTTTTGGTTTATAGGGTACACTAACATTAAATTGGAGTTTTCTCCCTTCCTTTATCAAAAATTAGGCATATGGAGATATAACTCATTAACTTTTATATAATTTCGACCTAAGGTCTTTTGATTTGAAGCCCTTAGTTTATGACCTTGAAATTGAATTCAAGGTCATAGGTAAATTTGGTGTTCAAGATTTTAACTTCTACTTTTACCTCATATGTATACATGATAAAGCCATGGGACTTTTTGCAATACATTGTAAGCCACTAGACCATGGAAAAGCTAACCGGAAGTGACCTGGTTTAAACCGGAAGTAGCTTTTTTTTGTACTTATTTTATGTAAAAGTATATTGAACAATATATTTTTGGAATCAGCATCAAGTAAACTATCAAATAAAAACCGGAAGTGTCATATATTAAACTGCAAGTAACAATGTATCTCCCTTATTTAGAAATTAGTGTACAATAAGCTATCATTTTATGAATCCCTTTAAATAAGATATTCAGCATTTAATATCAAAATCAACCACAGAGACATTTTCCTTCCTTTGACTTTATAATCATGTCCCTGTCAAATAGCATCTTAATCATTAATGTACCCACCTTTTTTAAACACTGCATTTAGAATGTCCCTTAGCTCAAATGCATCAATTTCCATATCATCTCCTGAAACTCTTTTGAAACTTCTCTTTAAAGCATCCTCTTGTTCTACTTCTTCTTCTGTTGGAGGCTTTTCCTCCTGTTACAAAAAATAAATGAAATCTTCATTCAAACTGGACTCGGGGCAATTTATAACAAAATGCTGAAAATAAAATCTAACTGAGATATTAATAAACTCAGTTCAGAAATTACCACTCTGATGAAGTATGCTATAGAAATTTAATGTTTCATTCAACTACAAGTTGAGATTTAGCTTTTTTCTAAATTCATGCAATTTGAATCACTTTTGATTACAAGAGACTATAAGTTCATACTGTACTAAAAGTAACAGGTGAAAATAAAAATGACTAAAGTTATCAGTTATTTAATATGAAAGTGGCCGCATTCGTGTTCATTCATAATATTGAAATGGAAGTTGTATTTCGTGATAATACATAACATATATAAAGGTTGAGAATGAACACGGATGCGGCCACTTTCATTTTTGACGAAAACCATTTGAAAAGTGACGTTTTTTGGCATATTTGATAGATTTTTCATATTTAAGCTTCAATTGGAGCGTTTTTAATGACTGAATCAGTTAAAATCTTTAACATAATCGAATCAATTAAAATAGACACTTAAGTGTTTAAAAAGTGTCCTAAATATCTCGTTAGATGAAACTGAAATTTGGGGCCAAAATCGGCCCTTACCGGACCTACTCCTTTAGTATAAGGGATGTTTTTCTTCTCATTGTTGACCTATAATTGCTTACATCTTTTTTATTTGGTCTTTAGTGGATAGTTGTCTCATAAGCAATCATACAAAATCTTTTATCGGACCACAGATAAATTATCACGTTGTGATTGGTCAAACGCCGTCACATGGTGACCCCACAATGAGACTGTAGGGGGTTAGTAAGTTTCATAGGGGGTCCATGACGCGTTAATGGTGACGTCATCTATTGCTGTTGTTGTGTTTCATTGTATTTTTTTCAATAAAACGCAGCAGAAAAAGTCCAGCGTCCGATAAATTCGTTATACGGTTAACTACTGACCCCCTACGGATCCATAGAGGGTGAATAAAATTCATAGGGGATTCGGCCTCCGGCCTCACCCGCTATGGATTTTACTAACCCTCTATGAATCTGTATGGGGTCAGTAGCGAACCATATAACTTATAATATAAACCATATATTGGTTAAAAAAAAAATCAGGACTGTTTCAATAAGGTGTTGATTGAAAGTTTTAGCATCCTGGTATCTTTGAAGATCTTGCATGCTGTTGTTTAAAGTTTCTGTCTACTAACTACAGTTT
The DNA here is from genome assembly GCF_963676685.1 of Mytilus edulis. Classification (NCBI taxonomy): domain Eukaryota; kingdom Metazoa; phylum Mollusca; class Bivalvia; order Mytilida; family Mytilidae; genus Mytilus; species Mytilus edulis. Next base: position 101,490 of record NW_027267895.1, read on the forward strand.
CCAAGACAAAATGCCAAAATGTGAATAAAAATTGTCATTTAAGGGCAATAAACTTTAAAAAATTGCTGATAACTAATAGTGATGACAAAAGCTCACAAATGATGACCCTTTGAGCCATAGAAGTTGGAAACAAATAAATTAACACAACTAAGTAATTTTGTTTTATCTATTTTCCAGACCAAACTTAAACAAATTAAATCTTCCTTCATATTTCTTTTCAATGAAAGATAGGCCAAAGAGTCCATTTAGTGTTATTTACATAAGGAACCAGCAATCCCAAGTAGGCATATTTAAAATTTAATTACAGAACTTTTTTACTTAAAAATTGACTTTTCTTTTTTTCTAGCAAAATATGCAATTGCATGTATAGTGTATTAATTTGAACTCCAAGTTTAAATCCTGATCAGTCTGTTTGTATGCAGCATTTGCTGAAATCCAATTAAGGAACTCAACAACATAAAACAAGAAGGTGGAAGATAGCCAAAGTGATATTCATAAGTCGAAAATGAACTGTCTCTGACATGTCTGATATGTGTTGATCAACAAATACTATAATACATACTGTTCATTATTACTGAATACACAAATACAAATACAATACACAAGAATTCTAATACATTGTAGCAGAAATTACTGTTTGAATATTTCATTCTAGCTCTCACGATATACGATTTCTTCTTCTATAGATTGAAACAGAGGAATAGAAACATATTTTAGACTTTTAGTACACAGATTAGGGACTAAGTTGTAAATGCAAGAGACATGTTATATCACGCATGCTAATTTAACTGTAGTTATAAGAAAAAAAGACTTCTTGAAATACCTATGAACACTCTGCTACAAAATAATTAATTAAGGATTAAACACTTATAAGTCTGGACTATGTTATATATGTAATCTCAAATTCTATAAGCATGAGTGAACACACTGAATGTCTTGCCTGCTTTGCTCATCATGATTGAATTTATGTTGATAACTTGATAGTGAGTAATATAAAGAATTTACTAGTTTCAAATTAAAAAAATATAAATGATCAAGGTAAATCAAGTAAGATGAACCTTGCCATAAAAACATGTAAACCTTACAATACACCAAATTAAGTTAATCTATAGCTTATATATCAGAGATACAGAACTAATTAAAAAAAATAAACATCGACCAATCATGAAAACTAAGTCATGGTCAGATGAAGTCTGCCAGACGAACATATACCTGTAAAATCATTTTAAACACCAAATATAGTTGACATATTGCTTAGAGTATCTGACAATCAGACCAAATTAGAAAATGATAACATTGACCAATGCACCATAAAAATGAGGTCAGATGAAAACTACCAGTCAGACATGTTCATGTTACAAACATTCCATACATATGACATATATAGCATTTAAGATACAGCCTTGACCACATAAACTTAACCTTGATCACTGATCCATGAAATTAGGTGAAGGTCAGGTGCACTCTGTCTGACAGACATGAAGACTTTATATTTCACTTCATTTAAACACAAGTTTAAAACCCAATCATATTAAGGAAAACATACTGTTGCTTTGTTCTACAGGAATAAAAAAAATCACTTTGGTGGTGTTTTTTTTGGGTTTTTTTTCAAACATTTAATTTGGGTTTGTTTTTCACTTTTAAAATAATGGTTAAGTGATACTACTGATAGTTTTGTTTTCTTAATATATCTACCAGTAGTATTACTGAACCATTATTATGTTTTGTTTGTAGTATTCCATATAATAATAAATTCGTAATGACAAACATAACATATTCCAGTGAAAGTGTATAATCCTTATTTGTTATCTGATAGCAGAGATTATGAAACTATAATGTTCACAATAGTTTTACTTTCTGCGATAAACACACAGTCAAAGGACATGCAAGTCACTGCAACACTCAATTAATTCACTTACTGTCCTCCTCTGACTAGGTCTATATTGCTCCTATATCGATGCAAAAAAATAAACTATTAATAACATTAGTAACTACTTAATTAAGTACTGTATTCCAATATACCAGTATAAACATTATCTAGATAGGGACAAAGCTGTATACTCAAAATATTTTCTCCGTTTATTTATTATGAACTGACATCTTGGATTGCATTCTTTGCCATTCCAAAAATAGACTGTGAACTCATTAATCATATAACTTCTGCTTACTTTGCAGAATAATTTGACAAACTTTGTTTTCTTTTATAAATTTACTCAAACAAAGGTCATATAAAACATCTTAGAATATTAAATGACAAGAGGGAAGTTATCAGCACTTACTAATATCTAGAAAACACATCAAGTATGAATGAATTCAAAAACCAATGTAAACACATAATGGAGTGGATGGAAGTAATACAAACAACTAAATTTAAGACATTTTGCACTTCAGCTATTGCTAACCAGCATCATGTCATAGATCATGCTCATGCAAGATACATTTACTCCTTAACTCCTTTTAATTATTGTTTAAATATGGCATTTGAAACAAAACTAATCATATCCATGGGTAATATTTTTACAATTTCAATCTCAAAACTACTGTATAAATAGAAAAGAGAATTGAATGTAAAAGTTTCTTTCAAAATTTATGTTGCAGCAAAACTTATAAATTTGAAAAACTTAACATGTATAAATATACATTTGATAAAATGATTTGTGATCACCGCATAAGAAAATCTAAAATTTCAAATGGCTTTAAAGTCAAAATCCCTTAAAAAAAAATGTAAAATCACAAAAATACTGAACTCCGAAGAAAATTCAAAATGGAAAGTCCCAATCAAATGGCACAATCAAATGATAAAACACATCAAACAAATGGACATCGACTGTTATATTCCTGACTTGGTACAGGCATTTTCAAATGTAGAAAATGGTGCATTGAACCAAGTATTATAGGGCCAAACCTCTCACTTGTATGACAGCCACATCAAATTTCATTATATTTACAAAGATGCGTGAACAAAACAGACGTAATAAGGTAAAAGTAGCTTATAATTCAGTCTCAAGTAGTCATACTGAAATCATAGATTGACAATAAAATAATTTTCAATAGTATTTCTTCAAAATTGTGACCAATTCTTCAGTGTTCCTGTGGAACATAGAAACACATAAGATCACTGATGGGAGTAAAATAATGGAACAAACTCAAATCAATAAACTACATGCTGTCATTAATCTTATTACCACACATGTTTATTTAAAATAATTTGATAATTATACAATGAACTAAAAACAGAAAAGAAATCACAGAAAAGAAAAAATAGACAAGTGAAAATCTAACTTCCAGATATCATATGCAATATTTAAATTATATATTCCTAATTATTTTTCTGATAGAGAAATGAGACTTTGAACAAGATGTATATGCTATTAGATTATTTGCTCTTTCACTCCTCCTATACAGGCTGTCAATTTAATAATTTTACAGAACCAAATGGTCAAAGTGATTAGAGCCAGCTGAGTAAAAAATAATACATAACTTTTAACCCACAACAGAAAACAAATGAAAAATATTGCATATAATCCTGTTTCTCTTACAAAAATTTGGAATACATTTAATTAAAAATACCAATGTTTAATGGATTATTCGGGATCACACATAATACCTGAGGAGGAGGTGCACTTGCTGCACTTGGCATGTGAGTGCGTTGCATTCCTCCACCTATGCCTCCATGAGGATGAGACTGATGATCATACAAAATAAAAATTTTAATCACTTGAGGTTAAATCTTTTTCAGTAAGCTTTCGAAGTAAAAATTCTAAGGGAAGTCAAACTTTCTGTAAAATGGTCAAATGTACAATACCTACAGAAATCTTTATGCCACACAAAAGACAAATAAATTGCTGTTTATGCATGTTTTGTCAATTGAGACTTTGTTGTTGGCTCTAGATGTATTTCTGCAGATTTCATGTTTAAAGTTTAAGGTATATACTACAAAAAAAATATATGTATATGTGTTTAAAGTATGGGATAATCAAAACTTTCTATTGCGTAAGAGCACTTGTCCGGGAGAGAAGACCATGTGACCTCTAGATATTGATATTGTTATGTGCAAATGAATAATGTCTTACTGAAGTTACTCCATGTTACCTTCTACCTGTTCTTACTAGGCAATGATAATACAACAGAGATATATATAAACAAACAGTATGATCTTCTTACCTTAAATACAATACTCAACAATCAACATCAAGCACAACAAGAATGCACAAGTTATTGTGCTACTTAAAGTTTATACCAAGTTGGTAATTCAAACTTAAAACTCTGTCAAGCTGCTGACATACTATGAAGTCATTTTGTTCTAAGTACTCAAGAAATGTTTTGATGCTCATTCAACTAAATTCAACATATTGAAAACTAAAAAGTATCTACAAACTGGAAGTAGGTGTCTGACTGATCTGAAAAGTGCTTACACATCACCTTCCAGTGGCGGATCCAGAAATTTTAATAAGTGGGGGCCCACTGGCTGCCTTAGAGGGAGCCCGATCGCTTCACGCTTCAGTGAATCCCTATATAAGCAACCAAATTTTTTTCTCAAAAGGGGGGGGGGGCAAAAATACATTATTGTCCTTCTTAGTATTCCATTTAAATGGAAAGTTTCCTACTTGTTGGTAATAGTGGTTTATTTTACTTTGTAAAACATCTGTGTTTGTATTGGAAAGAGAAATTGAATTTGTTCTCCAAGTAGTAATAGGTGTAGATAATATGAACAATTTTTCAAAATGCATGAAAAGCTCTGATGGATACTATAATATTTTTTTTTCAATGGCCTATTGTAGGATAAATATTTACGTCTCAGTTTTAATATTTTATATTACTTTCCAAATATCAATGAAACATAACAAAGATAACAGGAACCTCCAATCATATCAGTACATATACTGGACAATAAAATAAAATTGTCCATATACTGGACAATAAAATAGAACACATCAACCACAAACTCATAAGAAACAGAGTTTCAAACAAAAACTAATAACAATGCAAAAAGTCAAAATAGCCAATCTAGGTAAAGACACACAATGTTGTGGGGTTAAACAGTTCTAAGTGTGCACAAACCTTTCTTTTTGCCTACCTAGACCATATCCCTCCAAACTATAACACATAATGAAAAAGTTGGAGAGTGCAGCTACCAACAGGATAACCACTAATTTGGAACAGGAAAAACAAAGATATGTTGACAGTATATTGCAATTACTGAAATTTAAATGGTAACACTTTAACATATATACTTAACAAAAGTCAATGAATTATAATAATCTCCATGGAAATGAGAGGTACCATGCTAATTATACAACTGCATACCAATTATCATTTACTTACCAATAGTGATTCCCCTTAAACTGACTAAATCACCAAGTTTAAAACATGGAAACAATACGAAAGCTCCAAAATCAATGAAATATTTTTTTTCTAATGCAGTATCCTATTGTTTACATTATATGTGCAGAATCAGTAAAATAAGGGTTTTATAAATTGTAAAAGTAAGAAAATGCAGCACGCTATTACATACATCATTCTAAACACCAAACACAGTTGAACTATTGCATATAGTATCACAGAAAAGGACCTAACAATGAGAACCAATGAAAACAAAAATTATGTCAAGGTCAAATAAATCCTCCAAAATGGACATATGGTTCAACTTACATTCATTCCATACACAAAATATAGTAAACATGTACTTAAAATATACTAAAAACAAGAATGTGTCCATAGTACACGGATGCCCCACTCGCACTATCATTTTACATGTTTACTGGACCGTGAAATTGGGGTCAATACTTTAATTTGGCATTAAAATTAGAAAGATCATATCATAGTTAACATGTGTACTAAGTTTCAAGTTGATTGGACTTCAACTTCATCAAAAACTACCTTGACCAAAAACTTTAACCTGAGCTTCACACTATCTTCTTCTTTGTTCAGTGGACCATGAAATTGGGGTCAATACTTTAATTTGACATTAAAATTAGAAAGATCATATTATAGGGAACATGTGTACTAAGTTTCAAATTGATTGGACTTCAACTTCATCAAAAACTACCTCGACCAAAAACTTGAACCTGAAGCGGGACGAACGAACGAACGGACGAACGGAGGCACAGACAAGAAAACATAATGCCCCTCTACTATCGTAGGTGGGGCATAACAAACAAAACCACTAACATTTAACATTGCCCAATAAACCATACAATTCAAGGTACATTCAGATGAAACCTGCCAGATGGACATGTACAATACATCATTTCATTCATCAAATGTACATTATAATTGCTTAATTTGTCTGAAAAATAAAAAAAAATATAAGAAGAAAAATATATTCAGATGTCTTATACAAAATCTAAAAGCACCAATGAACCATCAATTGGTCATGGTCAGATGAACTTTGCAAGACAGAAATTCTCATCATATAATCATTTCATACCACAACAAGAATGTGTCCTCAGTACACGAATGCCCCACTCGCACTTTCATTTTCTATGTTCAGTGGACCGCGACATTGGGATAAAAACTCTAATTTGGCATTAAGATTAGAAAGATCATATCATAGGGAACATGTGTACAAAGTTTGAAGTTGATTGGACTTCAACTTCATCAAAAACTACCTTGACCAAAAACTTTAACCTGAAGAGGGACAGACAGACGGACGGACGAACGGAAGCACAGACCAGAAAACATAATGCCCCTCTACTATCATAGGTGGGGCATAAAAATAGTCAACTAAATGCATCAGTGAAAGAATTTCATGAAAACTTAACCTTGATTCCATATCAATCAAATGAGGCCAAGGTCAAGAGAACTCTAGACTTATGAACATGCAGACCTGCAAGAAGTCCATATACCAAATACAGCTATATCCTATAACTGAAATTGAGAAAGATGCTGAACCATGAAAATGAGGCCAAGAACAACAACAGACAGAAAAATTAAAATTCTGATGGGCTGAAAGTAGTCTTTCCTTGCTTCAAGTACTAAAGCAGAACATATGCAAGATATTACATATCAATGTCCTGTGCCTTCAGATGTCTTATACAAATAGTTTACTCTGCCACCACCACAGGATTAGCAACCTATGTCTTGCATTCTACAACATAAAAGGCAAAATCTAAAAGCACTGTTGAATAAGTACTGATATTAATCAAACTATATTGCTACTAAAGATAATGAAAACAAAATCTAAAAGCACTGTTGTAATTATTACTGGTATTAATCAAACTATATTGCTATTAAAATTAATGAAAACAAAATCTAAAAACACTGTTGTAATTATTACTGGTATTAATCAAACTATATTGCTATTAAAATTAATGAAAACAAAATCTAAAAGCACTGTTGTAATTATTACTGGTATTAATCAAACTATAGTGCTATTAAAATTAATGAAAACAAAATCTAAAAGCACTGTTGTAATTATTTGTTCAACAAATGAAAACTTAACTAAATGCTTGTTTTAATAATTTGTATATATATAATAAAAATAATAAAAATCTTTTAAAATATAAAATCACTGTCATGATCATTCATCAACTAACTGTAAAACATATAATTTTGTTGAGGATTTATCTTCCATGAATTTTATGTTATACTTAAAAACTGAATGCTTCTTTTTGTAACTTCATTGGGGTGTAAAAGCGTTGACCGAAGCACATTTTGTATGAAGTGCGGAAGAGCTTCATTCTAAAAAATGTGCGCACGGTTAACGCTTTTACAACCCTATGAAGTTACAAAAAGAAGCATTCAATACTTATAATTACATTTTTTTAACAATGATCATGAAAACACGAATTTTATAATTGTTTTATTTAATTCACCTGTGCACTTTATTGTTGGACCACATGTTATCATGAATGATAAGTTTTATTGAGTAATGCAATTGCTTAAGGAATAACAAATGATGTGCAGTTAGCCAATCAGAATAAAGTATTATAATGAAACATGCATCTAATGTAATTATATATATATGATTATCAATGAAAACAATCACATATTCCTCAAGAGAAACTAGAACTGTCTACTAACATGATCCAGCTAATATATCCCCACATCATGGTTTTATTGAGTATGCTAACGACTGAAATATGGGGAATCAAAGAACTTGATCTTACAATATATATACTAAGACAATAACAATCAAAACCAAGGAGTAAACAAAGACTCACAAAACCAAAGGACATTTACATCAACAGTTATAAATAATAATTAAGAAACAACACAAACTCCACTAAAAACTAAGTTTCATATAGCTATAATGAACCATGTTTGAGGAGTTGATGACAGGGTAGGGCTGGACAGGGTTAACAAAAGATGCAGGCCTCTAGGAAAACTTAATGGAATGGAGCATCCTACCAACATACATATCAAAGACTAAATAAGGCTACAGGTATCATTTCAGAGAACAGTTGAGAATGGAAACAGGGAATCTTTCAAAGAGACAACAACCTGACCAAAGAGCAGAAAACAGCACAAGGCCACCAATGGGTCTTCAACACTACATGAGAAAATCCCTTAACCAGAGGCAAACTTCAGTTGGCCCCTAAACAAAAATGTGCATTAGTTCAGTGAAAATTGACGTCCCAATAAACTGTAAAAAATATGAACCAGTTTGAAAAAAAAAAATATACAAGACTAACAAAGGCCAGAAGCTCCTGACCTGGGACAGGCGCAAAAATGCGGCAAGTTCAGTTTTAATAAGTTGAAACATGTAGGACTTGACAAGACTGACAATATAAAAATAAGGAGATTTGATTTAATTGCCAATGAAAAAACTATCCCCCTAATTCAAAGAAGGTGAATGTAATTGATTTAGGTAACATGTAAACTGGAGCATAACTGATCATTTTCTTTCATTGAAGCCAAGAAAACTTTCATAAATATTTTCCTTATACAACAAGTACAAAATTTTAAATTATCAGCAAACAAGAAGATGCTGTAGGGTGAATGGACTAATTTTACCTCAACAGAATTAAATGTTTCTACAGTAATGAAAGTATATAATGCTTATCAATCTCTTAAATGCAAAACTAATTTATAAATTTGTGTCAACATTATCTACATCAAATGTGCAACATTGCAAATTAGTTATTAGCAGGTAAACAATAGATATCAGTTAGAAGAAATATTACTGCATTAATATTTGGTATATATATACATGCCAAAATCTGCAATATATATCATTCAAAATATTCCAAGTGAAGGCAACTGCATCAGATCTCAAAAACACTCTTAGAAACAGAATCTTGATAAAAAGCTCAGCACTTACACTTAATGCTCCTTGTGGTAACATTTGTTTGGTCCCAGGTAATATCACATTATAACATTTAACATCCTGTTTTGCAGACAAATCAATTCAAGTATAATGTTAAGTTACTACAATTATAACATTCATTTCTACTGTTAGTTCTTGTTAAAGATTATTATTTGGTGATTTAGGTCAAAATGACCCTGCATTATCTTTTTTTAAGTCCTTTGTGTCTACTAGGATCATCCACTTTTCAAACAATACTGGCATAAAGCTGATTCACAATTTGTCAATAAAGTTTTCTACAACTTCTTGTACTTAGAGTTGGTATACTGGTTCACAATAACCAAATAACAAATCTCAAGTCTGAAGCTCCATGAGATCACAAGTCTTTGGATTCACCCAGTATGAGCTGACAAGAAGATTTTTCTATTGGACCCAATGGAAAACAAAGTTTCTATATTTCAACTTCTGAGAATTCAGAAATTAATGTGTGCATTTATTATTGTGAATCACTGATAACTGGTTAAAATGATAGATCCATGTAAATGTACTAAATGTAATTGCAAAAATTTCTTGAGCGAAAAGTACAATCTAAAATTATGAATGCCAGTTTTTTGCAAACCTGATACTGTTGCATTTTCCCCATTATTAAAAACATCACAATAATTTCTAAATTGACAATGCAATGTATATTGGTTTGTCTATCAAAACCAAAGCAACAATATTCAAGAATCTATATTCTCAGGGATGGTCTTACATTTACATGTATGATATTTTAACTTTAGTTGCATATTGATAAATAAAAAAAGATCATCTGTCAATTTGAATTTTAGAGGGGAATAAATTGTAAAGTATCAAAACTTTTAATTGTTTTAATATGACCACTGTTAGGTCTGGACTTCCCAATCTGCATGCAATTATTTAAGGTAACATGTATATTGAAGACACTAAAGAAGTCTGTTGTCTGCTCTATGGTCGGGTTGTTGTCGCTTTGACACATTCCCCATTTCCTTTCTCAATTTTATATTGGAATATATTCAAACCTTTGTATTCAATAAGGCAATAATTTCTAGTAATATCATGCTTACTTAATACATTGGTATAAACCATATGCACATAATTAATTCTAATTACAGAGCAATAAGAAAGCCCAAAATTTGTGAAACAACAAAATGAAATTAAATCCTGTACATAATATGACATACTAAATATTCTAGAAAACAATGGTGAATATTTGACATTTTTATTACCAGAATTTCTTTCAGCCCTGATTAAGAGTTTTATCATAAAATCCTCCTTTTGAAACAAACAACTAGAAAAAAAACAAGGAAGCAGATGGATTCATGACAAAATTGTGTTTTGGTGATAGTGATGTGTTTGTACATCTTAATTTACTAAACAGTCTTGCTTCTTACAATTATCTCTATCTATAATGAACTTGGCCCAGTAGTTTCAGTGGAAAATGTTAATAAAAAAATTTACAAATTTTATGAAAATTGTTAAAAATTTACTTAGGGGGTCAATTGACCATTTCGGTCAAGTTGAATTATTTGTAAATCTTACTTTGCTGAACATTATTGCTGTTTACAGTTTATCTCTATCTATAATAATATTCAAGATAACGAAAAACAGCATAATTTCCTTAAAATTACCGATTCAGGGGCTGCAACCCAACAACGGGTTGTCCGATTCATCTGAAAATTTCAGAGCAGATAGATTTTGACCTGATAAACAATTTTACCCCATGTCAGATTTGCTCTAAATGCTTTGGTTTTTGAGTTATAAGCCAAAAACTGCATTTTACCCCTATGTTCTATTTTAGCCTTGGCGGCCATCTTGATTGGTTGGCCGGGTCACTGGACACATTTTTTAAACTAGATAACCCAAAGATGATTGTGGCCAAGTTTGGAATAATTTGGCCCAGTAGTTTCAGAGGAGAAGATTTTTGTAAAAGATAACTAAGATTTACGAAAAATGGTTAAAAATTGACTTTAAAGGGCCATAACTCCTAAAGGGGTATGACCATTTCGGTCTTGTTGACTTATTTGTAGATCTTACTTTGCTGAACATTATTTCTGTTTACAGTTAATCTCTATCTATAATAATATTCAAGATAATAACCAAAATTTCAGGGCAGATAGATCTTGACCTGATAAACAATTTTACCCCCATGCCAGATTTGCTCTAAATGCTTTGGTTTTTGAGGTAAAAGCCAAAAACTGCATTTTACCCCTATGTTCTATTTTTAGCCATGGCGGCCATCTTGGTTGGTTGGCCAGGTCACGCCACACATTTTTAAACTAGATACCCCAATGTTGATTGTGGCCAAGTTTGGTTTAATTTGGCCCAGTAGTTTCAGAGGAGAAGATTTTTGTAAAAGTTAACGACGCAGGACGCCGGACGCAAAGTGATGGGAAAAGCTCACTTGGCCCTTTGGGCCATGTGAGCTAAAAATAAGAGCAGGATTGATATGATATTTTGAAACATTGAGGAGCATTACTATAATGTAGGCTGTGGCATCCTTATATCACTTTTTATTCCCACTCAAGTCTAAAATAACAAATTAACTAATATAAAAAACAGGCTGTTATCTATATTTGTAAAATAATTTTGATTGATGACCTTGTAATTTAACGTGTTTTCTTCTATAACCCTATAAAAAAAACCAGCTAGTATCAATGATCAGCTATATGCATTGCTAACCCTACATTCACTTTTATGATGAAAAGCAGTGTTACTAGTGGCCATGCAAATTATTTATGCAGATGTTACTTCCATTTCTCATTTTAAAATTAAAACTCAGGTTAGCAAATAATGACTAATTTTAGGAATAAATAGTATACAGAAGAGTTACAAAGAAAAGTCAATTTCCTATTAACATGATAAGTCAATATTATTCCATTTTCAATTACATAGATATAAGAAGATGTGGTGTGAGTGCCATATAAATACATGTATAGTACAAAAAAGAAACCAGTTGTGAGTTGATCAGTTTGTAGGTAAATTCAAACTGCAATCTGGTAAAATATTCAAGCAATCCTCTAGGATAAGCACTGTGAAATACCCCTTATGAAAATTGGCACGCTATAATATACCCTGTAAACTTAATAAATCTATGAATCTATTACTCTGAAGCTTTAACAACCAGGGCCGTAACTAGCCTCTTTTAATAGTGAGGCAAAATATATCCGCCGAGCGGAGCAAGGCGAAAAATTTTGGGCGAGGGGTCTGGGGGCCGCTTAAGGCTCCCAGAAGCTCTGAGAAAAATAACGCAAAATCGTGCATTCTGAGCATTTCCCAGACTCTTTCTTGCATTGAAACGGCATAATTAATTTTTAGATATTTTTTTCGACAATCAGGTCTCAAAGCAAAAACAAAGATTAATTGTAATTTAAGACTTTTAGGTATTAAAGACAACATTAAAAGACCGATTTGTAGGATAAAGCAAAAATCGTAATTCTCATAATTATTAATACCGTATCTGTCTGTCTGTTCTTGTCTTGTATTGTGATTAGACTTTGGTGATTTTTTATGACTAGATTTAAATATAGTGACATTGCAGTATTACACTTTAAGTACTAGTACTGCTTAAGTCCACACTAGGGAACATCTTCGCCTTGTTTTACCATCTTTTACGGTATTAATGATTCTTTAAAAGTATTGTTGAAGACCATTCGGCAACTATCAAGATGAAGAACAGGAACACAAACTTTGACCATTGATCATTTGTATTTTTTCTACGCATTGACTTTGTGAGTGATTATGTTCCCATACTCCTTTATTATCTGTTAAAGGGTCTCAACACTACTTAACGAAGTTTAACCTTTCAATGTAAAAGGTCATACATGGCCGAATGTTTTTTTTCTTCAAATTATTTGATACCGGGAAATGTGACCTTACTTTAATTCAAACCATGTCAGCTATCTAGTTTTATTTACAATAAAACAAACTGTTTTGTATTCTTCGATATCAATTTCAATTATCCATGCAGAAAGGACATTTTTTTTTGTGTCCACTGAGTAGCATCGCATGTTTTTAAAATATATTTCTCGCACAATTCCGCACATCAGTGGACATGCAACATTGCAAAACCAAGTTTACAATTGAAAATCAACCCTCAGACTATAGTCATAAAGTAGTCCAATAAATGAACAAAAGACAAACCCGGAACACAGAAGTACAAACAATAGACCATCAACTCTGAAAACTAAAAGGAAAATGAAAACATGGATAATGAAAAACATCCAGGGGATACACCAGAGAGTGAAGAGAACTTGTTTCTTGCAAGACACTTTCCGTGAAAATAATTTGATATAAAAACAACCTTTTGTTTCATTTTGTTTTGTTTTTTTTAATTTTTTACATGAGGCATTTGCCTCATTTGCCTCAATGTAAATACGGCCCTGACAACAATGTTATTATTTAATGCAATCCCTGTACATGTAATGGTGGGCTATTGCTAGCAAACTTAAAATATAGGATTAATTATTTCACAATTCCTCCTCTGTCACACTTATAAAATCTTCACTTATTACTGAATGTAAAGAAATTAGTAGGTCTATATAAATTACAATATTTATGTTCATCTCTCTTACCTGGTCTTCTTGTATTGCTGTTTCTTCATCAATTTCACTGAAAAGTATAACTTGAGAATTAGTAGTCTTTCAATTATCAATACTGATAGCTATATAAGTTTAAGGTGTTATTATACCTACCAATCAATGACATTTCTAATTCAGTTAGAATTCTTTAAGTTTTGGCTTGTGTTTTTACATTAAGTTTAACAGTTTATTTCTTATTCTAAATATACACGAAAAAACTGTTTCATAAAGGATCAATTCAAAAGAAATCCATCAAAAATTTCATTAAATTAGAGGAATCATTCAACTCTATGTAACGTCTACTACTAGTGAGTATGTACCATGAAGAAGTCCAATGTATCACTCTAAAACTATAAAGCTTCAAAATTAGGTGGCATTTAATCATATCCACTCTTCAATTTTATATGAAAAATAGTGTTGTCAATTCATACAGGTTGCCTAACCTGTTACTCAAATTATCGTTCGACCGAATAACCGGTTAACCAGTAGTTTGCGTTGATGTTTGAAGGCCTTATCTATAGTACCCTTCAAATGTAGTAAAAAGTATGATGCATTGAAGTTTGTCCTTTGGCATTAGGCCAGGGTTTTTTAATTTGTTGGTTTTCGGATCCGCTGACCCTATTTTGCCGATTTGCAGAATAAAAATAAAGGGTCGGCGGGAATAAAAATAAAATTGACTTTTCATGCTTTTTTATTCCCGCCGACCCTAAACAATACATTATCCCACAAAAATAAATATATATTCTTTTTTTATGAAATGAAATGCATTAAACACTAACAGAATTGATAACACTTTCTGTTATGAAAAAATAAAACTTCCAATTTACTTATCTAAACATTCGTAAGGGTTCCACGGAACCCAGTGTCTCGCCTGATGAACCCGATATCCTCGTTTTTTTCCAGTGGACGATTTTATTAACGTTGTTGACAAGTGTGTTGAAACTTATTTTCGTACGACGTTTTTGCAATTTTTTCTTTATCTGTTTTCATGCTTGAACTTGAAGATCATCATTCACTAAGTTTCCTGAAATTGATTAAGAGCTGCGCGGATCTGTTTTTTTTTTTTTTTTGTGAAATGATGATTAATTTCGTAATTTAATAAAGTTTAAAAGCTTTGGTTGAACAGTTTATGAGTTTAAGCACAGGCACTGTTTGGCAGCTGTCTGCCCAGCCATGTGCCCGCAAAACATCCCCAAATTAATAACTGATTTGGAAATCCAGTGATTTTTTATGTCCTCCTACTTGGTAAATAGAGCATTCAAAAGATTTCATCTAGAATTTAACCTGTTAAAAGCTGTTAACTATCACTTTTCTATTAGTACTTACTGTGTGACATTAGCCTTTTCTATTAGTACTTACTGTGTGACATTAGCCTTTTCAGTGAATATTCTTAGCAAGTACTCTCCCTTGTTATGAGGTTCAAATGTGGATGGTATGATACAGTAAGTTCCAGGTTGTAACATGTGACGCCCACACACTTCTCTTAGGTTAATGAATGATGGAGATTTAGCCACTGAAGCATTATACTTGAAAAAGTCTACATCTAATGGTCCACAATCAGGATCTTTTAGCTACAAATAACAAAATAAATGAACATGAGCTCATGATACACCTACATATATAGTACTTTTTTTTCAAAAAAAAATGCTAGCTTTTAAAATCATCAAAGTATTCCAATATCCCCACCACCAGTCCTGTTTTGCCATTTCTTATTATAACAGAGAAGTCCCTGTTTTTGCCATCTTTTTCTTATAAAAGAGTAATCCTTTTTTTGCCATCTCTTCTTATAACATTGAAGTCCCTGTTTTTGCCATCTTTTTTTTATGACAGAGTAGTCCCTAATTTTGCCACATCTTATAACAGAATAGTTCCCTTTTTTGCAATTTCTTCTTACAACAGAGAAGTCCTGTTTTGTCATCCCATCTCATAACAGAGATGTCCCTGTTTTTGCCATATATCAAATAACAGAGAAGTCCCTGTTTTTGCCTTTTCTTCTTATAACAGAGTAGTCCTGTTTTTGTCATCCCTTCTCATAACAGAGTGTATCCTGTTTTTGTCATAAGTAATCTCCTTTTATTATAAGTTGTTGCTTCACCTTTTGTAAAAATAAATTTCCCATTTCCTATCAGGGAATACCTACTTCCATATTTTTCCTTTTAACAAGAGTTGCCTATCTTTTTTTTCTTTTAGTCTTCTACCCTTTTGTTACAAGTCATCTCACGTTCTACCAAGAGTAAATTTTTTTGAGATGAGCAATCTTCCCTTTTATAAACAGTTTTTCTACAGTTATCTTTACAATTGTCTTGAGTTGCCACATTTAATAAATCCCCTTTATTCCGGGAAATGCCTCACAATTTTGCCATGAGTTATCTGCTTCTACCAAGTCATCTTCCATTTCTCCATAATTTGCCTAACTATTGTGGTCTGTAATTTTTTTCTTTACTTAAAATTGTATCCCCCCTATTTTTTCATTATCTTGCCTTTTACCATGTTATCTTTCCTTCCCATTTTTCATGAGTTATCTCCAATTTTCTGAAATCAATGTCCTTGTCTCAAAGTCTTCTTTTAAGGAAGTCTATTTTACATAAATTGACGTCATTGTTGGTGTACCAGGGTTCAATTCCCTGCCTACGCTTATATTATGTAGCTGGTTGTGAAAGTGGGTAGATTGCCTAGTGGCCCAGCACCAACAATTATTGAAATTTTTGTTTTTCATTAAGGTATGGTCATAATATCAATTCAAATTTCCAATGGACTTTGCAACCATAATTACCAATTTAAATACATCATAGAAAATGACATACATAATCATGGCTAAAATTAAATTACATTCATCAGCATTTTTAAAATACTTAAATAGTAACTTCTAAAAATAAATTGACAGTAATCACCTCAAGACAATACAACATTTCTTTATACATAATTTAAAAGCAGTGAAAAAAGAGTTAATTCAAACACAACATTGCTTTCAAATTATGTTTTGTACTTAAGTAGATGTCCATTAACCAGGAAACCCTTGTTTTTTCCCCTTTTTTGCCCCTAATTCCTAAACAGTTTGATCCATAACACCCAAAGCCAATTCTTATCATCCTTTTGTGATATGGAAACTTGTAGTATAATTTCAGAGAGATCCTTATACCATTCCACAAGTTATTGTCTGGAAACATGAAAAATGCTTATTTGAGCCCCTTTTTGGCCCACAATTCCTAAACTATTGGGACCATAACCCCCAACATCAATCCAAACCTTCCTTTTGTGTTCAAAAACTTTGTGTTTAATTTTCATAGCTGTCTGTTCACTTATACTAAATTTATTGTCCAGAAACCAAATGTCTTCAAAAGACAATGTGATACCAAAATATGACTGCAAATTTTTTTTTATCTATAATAATATTCAAGATAATTACCAAAAACAGCAAAATTTCCTTAAAATTACCAATTCAGGGGCAGCAACCCAACAACAGGTTGTCCGATTCATCTGAAAATTTCAGGGCAGATAAATTTTTACCTGATGAACAATTTTCCCCATGTCAGATTTGCTCTAAATGCTTTGGTTTTTGAGTTATAAGCCAAAAACTGCATTTTACCCCCATGTTCTATTTTTAGCCATGGTGGCCATCTTGGTTGGTTGACCGGGTCACTGGATACATTTTTAAAACTAGATACCCCAATGATGATTGTGGCCATGTTTGGTTTAATTTGGCCCAGTAGTTTCAGAGGAGAAGATTTTTCTAAAAGATGACTAAGATTTACGAAAAATGGTTAAAAATTGACTATAAAGGGCAATAACTCCTAAAGGGGTCATGTTGACTTATTTGTAAATCTTACTTTGCTGAACATTATTGCTGTTTACAGTTTATCTTTATCTATAATAATATTCAAGATAATAACCAAAAACAGCAAAATTTCTTTAAAATTACATATTCAGGGACAGCAACCCAACAACGGATTGTCTTATTCATCTGAAAATTTCAGGGCAGATAGATTTTGACCTGATAAACAATTTTACCCCCATGTCAGATTTGCTCAAAATGCTTTGGTTTTTGAGTTATAAGCCAAAAACTGCATTTTACCCCTATGTTCTATTTTAAGCCATAGCGGCCATCTTGGTTTGTAGGCAGGGCACGCCACACAATTTTTAAACTAGATACCCCAATGATGATTGTGGCCAAGTTTGGTTTAATTTGGCCCAGAAGTTTCAGAGGAGAAGATTTTTGTAAAAGTTAACGACGACGGACAACGACGACGACGCCGGACGCAAAGTGATGGGAAAAGCTCACTTGGCCCTTCGGGCCAGATGAGCTAAAAATGGCAAAATTTCCTTAAAATTACCAATTTAGGGGCAGCAACCCAACATTGGATTCTCTGATTCATCTGAAAATTTCAGGGCAGATAGATCTTCACCTGATGAATAATTTAACCCAATGTCAGATTTGCTCAAAATGCTTTGGTTTCAAAGATATAAGCCAAAAACTGCATTTTACCCCTATGTTCTATTTTTAGCCATGGCGGCCATCTTGGTTGGTAGGGGTCACGCCATACATTTTTTAACCTAGATACCCCAATGATGATTGTGGCCAAGTTTGGTTTAATTTGGCCCAGCAGTTTCAGAGAAGAAGATTTTTGTAAAAGTTAACGACGACGGACGACGACGACGCCGGACGCAAAGTGATGGGAAAAGCTCACTTGGCCTCACTTGGCCAGATGAGCTAAAAATGGCAAAATTTCCTTAAAATTACCAATTTAGGGGCAGCAACCCAACAACAGATTCTCTGATTCGTCTGAAAATTTCAGGGCAGATAGATCTTCACCTGATGAATAATTTAACCCAATGCAAGATTTGCTCTAAATGCTTTGGTTTCAGAGATATAAGCCAAAATCTACATTTTACCACTATGTTCTATTTTTAGCCATGGCAGCCATCTTGGTTGGTTGGCTGGGTCACCGGACACATTTTTTAAACTAGATACCTCAATGATGATTTAGCCAAGTTTTTTTAATTTGGCCCAGTAGTTTCAGAGGAGAAGATTTTTGTAAAAGTTAACAATGACGGATGACAACGGACGACAACAATGACGGACACAAAGTGATGAGAAAAGCTCACTTGGCGCTTTAGGCCAGGTAAGCTAAAATTCACATTTATGGAAATAAATTTATGTAGATTTTATTTTGCTGATAATTTTTGCTTTTTTTCCATCTATCCTGTATACTTTTTGACTAAAGGTGAAAAATTGAAAAAATCAATTAGTCAGGAGAAAGATTTAAAAAAAACCTTGTATGTTGACTTATAGAGATGACAAATATTTTATTGTCTACCTTGTAGATTACATATCCAATGGTCAACATATCAAGTCCCTCTTTTCTTTTCTTTCTTCGGTCTTTCTGTAATACACCAACCAGTATAGTACAAAGGTCATCCTCATCCTCGTCTGGGTCAGTAACTGTTACCCTGTATTGGGGATTTGTGAAGAATGTTTCTGTGAAAAGAATATTTTTTCTATAAAAATGTTGTATTTAAGGAAAACCCAATGCTACCCTCTGACCGTTAGAAACAATAAGGGTAATTCCAACCCTGACCTTTTCAAAACTCCATGAAGATTGACAAATTCATATGACAATATCATAGTTTGTTTACTGTGTAAAATACTGTTAATTCAGAAATTATAGCGAGGTTTTCAGAAAAATGTAAAATGTCTTCGGGTCAGATAATGATAACTTGCCTTCTAAAATCCAATGCATATAACTTTATGCTGCTTTTCCTAAAATCGCAAATATTTATCTTGCTTTTTTTGTCCATTCTTCAAAAATACTTTCAGAATTTACAATTTTTTTCACTGTCAGAAGTAAGTGCCATTGGCATGAATTAATTCTCAAACAAATTTATTTATTTTTGTGTTATAAAAAACTGTGTTGTTCAAATTTGAATTGTCAGAGTCCACAATTTTTGGTTATTAAAAGCTTATATAATGTACAGTAGTTAAATTGCAGCTGTCATAATGTAAACAAATTAGATTTCATTAGGCTTAATACTTTGTGGCAACTGGCAACTTTATGTGCAACAAGACAGTTTTACAACATTTTGTTGAGGCAAACTTAAGTTAGAAAACAGAAACAAATATTTCAGCTATTTTTCCATTTGTAAAGGTGCATAAATCTTGAACGGTAAAAGTGAAACAACAAAATTCAAACTTGATCTGAAGTATTAAAACCAATCAATCATAGATATCTAATGCCATGTATTAGCAACAAGGCAACATGACAAGAGGCTCTCAAGAGCCTGAATCGCTCACCTGAATTTTTTTGGTTTAATCTCTCATCAATGATTATTTGAGCTTTTCAATTTATTTAAATGTTCTTTGAATCGTCCTATTTTCTTCAAAAGCAAAAAAAAATCATTTTCTCCTATGTTCTATTTTAGCCATAGGAGCTATGTTTCTTGACATACAAGGAAATGAAATATAAAATTTATTCTAGATACTCTGAAACTCTGAAACTCATTTAGCCTAAGTTTGGCTGAAATTGATACAGCAGTTTCATAAGAGAAGATTTTTTAAAGTAAGTCAACATGATGAACAAATTGTGAAAAAAGTCTTTAAAGGGCAATAACTCCTAAAGAGGTCAATTGACAATTTTGGTCAAATTGACTTATTTGTAGATCTTACTTTGCTGATCATATTTGCTGTTTACAGTTTATCTTTATCTATAATAATATTCAAGATAATGACCAAAAACTGCAAAATTTCCTTAAAATTACCAATTAAGTGGCAGCAACCCAACAATTGGATGTTTGATTCATCTGAAAATTTCAGGGCTGATAGATATTGACCTAATGAACATTTTTACTCCATGTCAGATTTGCTCTTAATGCTTTCGTTTTTGAGATATAAGCCAAAAACTGCATTTGACCCCTATGTTCTATTTTAAGTAACGGCGGCCATGTTTTTTGACGGATCAAAAATCAAAGCACACACTTTGTGCAGGATAATCTAAGGAACAACCATGCTAAGTTTTAACCAAATCCATTCAGTAGTTTCAGAGGAGAAGATTTTTTAAAGTTAGCAAATATGATGAACAAATTGTGAAAAATTGTCATTAAAGGACAATAACCCCTTAAGGGGTCAATTGACAATTTTGGTCATATTAACTTATTTGTAGATCTTACTTTGCTGATCTTTTTTGCTGTTTACAGTTTATCTTTATCTATAATAATATTCAAGATAATGACCAAAAACTGCAAAATTTCCTTAAAATAACCAATTAAGTGGCAGCAACCCAACAATTGGATGTTTGATTCATCTGAAATTTTCAGGGCTGATAGATATTGACCTAATGAACATTTTTACTCCATGTCAGATTTGCTCTTAATGCTTTCGTTTTTGAGATATAAGCCAAAAACTGCATTTGACCCCTATGTTCTATTTTAAGTAACAGCGGCCATGTTTTTTGACGGATCAAAAATCAAAGCACACACTTTGTGCAGGATAATCTAAGAAACAACCATGCTAAGTTTTAACCAAATCCATTCAGTAGTTTCAGAGGAGAAGATTTTTTAAAGTTAGCAAAGATGATGAACAAATTGTGAAAAATTGTCATTAAAGGACAATAACCCCTTAAGGGGTCAATTGACAATTTTGGTCATATTAACTTATTTGTAGATCTTACTTTGCTGATCTTTTTTGCTGTTTACAGTTTATCTTTATCTATAATAATATTCAAGATAATGACCAAAAACTGCAAAATTTCCTTAAAATTACCAATTAAGTGGCAGCAACCCAACAATGGTTTGTTTGATTCATCTGAAAATTTCAGGGCTGATAGATCTTGACCTAATGAACATTTTTACCCCATGTCAGATTTGCTCTAAATGCTTTAGTTTTTGAGATATAAGCCAAAAACTGCATTTGACCCCTATGTTCTATTTTAAGTAACGGCGGCCATGTTTTTTGACGGATCAAAAATCGAAGCGCACATTTTGTGCAGGATATACTAAGGAACAATCATGTTAAGTTTCATTCAAATCCATTCAGTAGTTTCAGAGGAGAAGATGTTTGAAAAATTGTTAACGACGACGACGACGGACGCCAAGTGATGAGAAAAGCTCACATGGCCTTTTAGGCCAGGTGAGCTAAAAAAGGGATTCAAATTAGCAGTGGTCTGTGACAGATGAGACAAAAAAGATCTTTCTATGAGTAAACTATGTAAATGTTGACCTGCCCCAGGTGACTATAGCATTGCATATCTTTCTTTATTACATTGGTTGCAATGAATTACATTGATTTCCCAGTTAAATAAAAACCAATAATTTCACTCTTTGACGTCATAGAACAATAGGCGTTGTCAAGACGTCGATAACTGCGCATCAAAACAAATTGTGAATGCGTAGTAAAAAGATATAGTTCCTTACATGTTTTACATTAATTTCTTTAAAAGTCATTTGCCAATGTAATAAAAAGAATAACTAATTAAAGAATTCAAATATCGAAAAATATTCAACTCATGACAAAACAACACTGATAATTAACTCATGCGCTACGCGCATTCGTGAATTAATGTGTTGTTCAGTCATTCGTTGAATATTTTTCTCTATTTGAATACTTCGATTAATTTTTCTATAAATAATATGCTGCACATACTACAGCAACAATTTCTTACGGAGATAATTCCTACATCCACCAGCATTAACATTGGGAATCCATTCTCCTACTTCAGATGTTGCTTCCCATCTTTTTTTTCCTATTTTCACTAATTCATCATCATCTAAACTGTCTGGACCAAGATTACAAATTTCTAACTTCTGGAAATTGGACTGCCAGTCACCAAATGTCATCCTATGTATGATAAAATATATAACCTTAATATCACATGAATTTTAATATAAGAGTGCTTTGGAAAATCTGTAAGTTCCATATGAATAAGCCTGCAGAAAAAAATAAACAGATGATGCCCCTGCTTGCATACAACATAATAACAAGAGGCTGTCACAACGACAGCAAACCGGATTCATTAACATTTATTTGTGTCTTGGCAATATCACAAAAACCATAACTGATGAACAGTGAAAGTGAAAATCGTTAATATCAAATTTGACCTTCATTTTGCCATCAGTACCAACATATTAAAATTTGAAAAGCTTAGGTTGAATGGTAAATTAATAAATGCAACAACATGAATGGAAACACCATTTTTCGATCTTTCAAGAACCATAACTCCTGAACGGTAAAAGTAGTAATCAACATTATTAAATTTGACCTCCATTTTGTCATCAGTAACAACATATAAAAATTTTAAAAGCTTTGGTTGAATAGTTCACAAGTAAATGCACAGACATGACTGGAAACACCATTTTTCAATCTTTCAAGAACCATAACTCCGGAACAGTAAAAGACGTAATCACTATTATTGAACTTGACCTCCATTTTGTCATCAGTAACAACATATTAAAATTTGAAAAGCTTTGGTGGAACAGTTCTAGTAAATGCACAGACACGACTGGAAACACCATTTTTCAATCTTTCAAGAACCATAACTCCTGAACGGTAAAAGTCAAAATTGTCATTATTGAACTTGACCTCCATTTTGTCATCAGTAACAACATATTAAAATTTGAAAAGCTTTGGTAGAACAGTTCATGAGTAAATGCACGGACACGACTGGAAACACCATTTTTCAATCTTTCAAGAACCATAACTCCTGAACGGTAAAAGTCAAAACCGTCATTATTGAACTGGACCTTCATTTTGTTGTCAGTAACATAATATTAAAATTTTAAAAGCTTTGGTTGAACGGTTCATGAGTAAATGCACAGACAACATTTGGTTGCCGCCCGCCCAACCGCCAGACATCCCCAAATCAATAACCAACATTTTTGTCACAAAAATCTGGTTAAAAAACATAACTCAAGAACAGTAAAAGTGACGCTAACCAAATTCATACTGAGTTTTGTGGTAATAAGCATTGTGTATAAGTTTCATAATATTTGGTTGATGCAAACTTAATTCAGAGAATAGAAACAAAAAAAAGCAATTTGTTTCATTTGTAAAGGGGCATAACTTTTAATGGTAAAAGTGTCACAACCAAAAACCAAACTTGATCTGTGTTTTGTGGTTATAAGCATTGTGCATGAGTTTCATTAAATTTGGTTGAGGCAAAATAAAATTAGAGAAAGAAAACCAATTTCGGGATGTACGACTAGACATATGGACAAGAGTAAAACTCCCCTACAGCTGGGGCATAAAAAGCACATATCGAAAGAACAGTGCTCCAATGCATAGATACAAAAACAATTTCAAACAAGAAGTAATTGTAACAGGATGCTGTTACGAAGTCTCCCAAACAAAGCTCCCATAACTTGCCATTTATATGGTCCCATGTTCATTTGATTTGATTTTTTGTCCAATACAAGAATATATATGGCTTACGGGTGGGGATCTCCACCATTTACAAGTATTCAAACAGGAGGGGGTGGTGGTGACTACCAGGGACTTTACCTACATTTCATTTGTTTTGTTTTATTGTCCCATACAAGAATACATGTGGTTTAGGGGTGGGGATGTTGACCGTTTACAAGTTTTCAAACAACAGGGGGTGGGGTGACTCCCTCGGGACTTCCCTTTTATTTCATTTCATTTGTTTTATTGTCCTCTAGAAGAATATATATGGTTTAGGGGTGGGGATCTGGACCATTTACAAGATAATAGCACATTCTCAAATTGAATGGGGTGGGGGGCAACCCCCAGGAACTTCCATTTAATTTCATTTGATTAGTTTTATTGTCTAATGCAAGAATAGATATGGTTTAGGGGTGGGGATGTTGACCGTTTACAAGTTTTCAAACAAGAGGGCGTGGGGTGAGCCCCTAGGGACATCACTTTCATTTCATTTCATTTGTTTTATTGTCCCCTACAAGAATATATATGGTTTAGGGGTGGGGATCTGGACCGTTTACAAGAAAATAGCACATTCTCAAATTGAAGGTTGTGGGGATGACCCCCCGGGGACTTCCCTTTAATTTCTTTTAATTTGTTTAATTGTCCGATTGAAGAATATATATGGTTTAGGGGTGGGGATCTGGACCGTTTACAAGATAATAGTACATTCTCAAATTGAACGGGGTGGGGATGACCCCAAGGGACTTCCCTTTAATTTCATTTGATTTGTTTTATCGTCCCATTCAAGTATATATATGGTTTAGGGGTGGGGATCTGGACAGTTTACAAGATAAAAGCACATTCTCAAATTGAAGGGGGTGTGGATGACCCCCCAGGGACTCCCCCTATATTTCATGTGATTTGTTTTATTGTCCTATAATCATTTCTGAAGACTGCATGTATCTATCACTTACAGTTTTCAAGTTATATTCATTTGAAAATTTTTGAAAATAAAATCCCATAGGGTTCTATAGTAAACCCCTCCCTCCTTTCTAACCCCCAAAATAACCCATAACAGACCCAAATGCACAAACGAAAGATTGATGGCTCACCTAGACATGTTAGTCTAACATATTGTAAAATCCTAAGTAAATCTGACAAGCCGTTTAGGAGAACCGCTGCGGACAAGTTCATTTTTAAAGTGGCGGAAGAAGAAGAAGAGGAAGAGGAAGAGGAAGAGGAAGAATAATAAAAATAATAAGAACTGACCAAAAACAATAAGTCTCCAAACTTTGTTTGGGAGACTTAATAAATGAGAAATTGAACAATGTTTAAACACAAGCTAGTTTTTCTTTGATATTAATAGATAGCTTTTCAACTGCTTTGGCTCTTGATGTGCATACATGTACTTCTGTCTCCATTTTGTAGATACTTTTGCCAGTGAGAACATACCTATAAATATCTCCCAATAAAACCAACGAGTATATAATTCCTCAGTAAATACTTAATGTGAAATTATACTCTATTTAATTTAAAATCTACTAGCACTGCCTCAATGCAATGCAAAGGAAATCATATCCAGATCCAAACTAAGCATTAGATCTGAGTTTTTAGAAAATTCATCCCTCATGTTCATACCAGAATTCACCATCATCCTCTTGAGTTAATCCAATTTCTTCTTTATCAGAATCTGTTATATACTTCCATCTCTCTGACCTGAAATGATAGGTGAAATGGTCAAGGTCAAGTAAAACATGTTTGGTTGAAATATCGTGGGACATAGGAAAGGGTTAAAATAGATTTTGAGTAAAAAAGTCACAAGAGTACACACACTGAAATGTCTATGTCTCACATCGCAAAGTTACAGCTGACCTTGATTCTTAACACAAAAACTTTTTTGTTGAAAAGGCATCAGGTTCACTTTAAACATATATTTTAAACATTTAAACAACTTGTTTAAACCACCAATACCAGTTCTTGTCACTCCCTCAGTAACAAATTAACTCCTTTTTACAAATGGAACAAAGTTTTAAGAATGCTTACTCATCACTAAAGGCTCCTTTCCATTCACTTTCATTACCCCAAGGGTTTCTGCATCGTACCATTGGCAGCTTACCACTCCTTCCTGGGGTCTGTATTTCAACCTTTAACAAATAACACAAAAAGTTACCTACAATCTTTATCAAATGCAAGTCAAAAATATTGTCTGGCCCAATAGTGGCCTTCATCTGTTTTCTGCTCTTTTGTCTCTTTGAAATATTCCCCATTTCCATTCTCAACATTAATATATTTAAGCAAAGCAGTATTTTAACTGGACTTAAATAAAAGACCCATAGTAAGCTTACTTACATACCCTTTGACCCAACTTTCTAACAGGCAACTGTTAAAGCAGTACAACAGTAAAGTTTACTGTCTCAGGAGAGGCTTTACTCAAGTAAATTATGTTAGTAAACAAGCTGATCGAAGGGGTTGATGACAAAAGATGGACCCATATCATAGATACATGTTATTAACATTCAAATGAGTACATTCTAAATAAATTGCTTCGCTGAGTGCAGCTGGATAAGACTGCAGATGTCCAACTCTGAAAAGTTCGGGCCAAAATGGACACAATATTCACGCTTGATACAGGTTGCACTTTGTAAATACAGCTGTTTCTCAAAACACGCCTCTTTTGGGGAGAACTTTAATATTCATAGAAAATTAATTTTGTTTACATAGTGGTTCCCAGAAATGCTCTCTGTGTTCCATCTCACAGAGACATAACTTGGCAATGTTACCAGTAAATAAACATGTGCATATTGTTTACATTGAAATCTGTGGTAACCTTTCATTCAAGGTAGGGGTAGTTAAGAAAATTAGTGTTAGTTTGAACTCTGACAAGTTCAGGGCATATAAACGTTGAAAATATGCCGCACAGCCCTATATTTTGACCTTTGAAAATAATTGTAGTGCATATGAACATTCAATTCTAGGATAAGATTTTTTCAAAACTTCATAGTAAAAGTGGTACAGTTTTAGCCGTAAAATGAGTTCCTATGGGATATTGCATTGTCAATATTTACAGAAATGCAACAACCTATATAGGGTGAAAAAGGGGAACATACAGAATTTAACCAAATTTGCTTTATTTCACAGATTTTAAAGAAATTAATTCAAATATGAAGTTTTATAAATATTTAATAAAGATTGATAGAATCCTGGGCCTTAAATATGATGACTCAGCATAAATTCACAGTTTACAGTATGCATAGTTTACATAAAGTCCTGGATACAAAATTAATTCATAATGTTTGCATATTTGTAAGTTAAATTGTTAAGAAGTGCTTATATTGACTCTTCACAGTCATTGAAACTCATAGATCCTTCCTGAATATTATTTATGGGGTGTTTGTGCCCTTTCTATAACCCATAAAGTAAGCCTCAACACCTAAATCTGTTTTTTGTCACCACAGCATAATAAATACAAGCTAGAACCAGATGCTCCGCAGGGCGTAGCTTTATACGACCGCAGAGGTTGAACACTGAACAGTTGGGGCAAGTATGGACACAACATTCAAGCTGGATTCAGCTCTAAATTTGGATTGTGATTAAATAGTTGACACAGCATAGGTTTCTGACACAGAATGAATGTGTTCTAATGAACTTAAAATTTGTGTTTTCTCTTAGAGCAATTCACTATGCTGTTGAATATTAATCCTCTCAAAAAAATGTTTGAAGAAATTTTCTTTTTTATTTATGAAATTTCAAATGAGAAAAATTGAACCCAATTTTTTTAATCACATCCCCCTTTCCCTTATTCCAAAACTAATCTCAATTAAAATTTCTAATGGAGTTTGCAACAATAACTACTTATTTAAATACATCATAAAATATTAAGATGTAAAAAAACTGCTTGTAATCACTGAATGGTAAAGATTATTTTAATTTATCAGTTGGTAGTAAAAAGTGAATATACATTGTATATTGTATATAACAAAGATTTAAGTTGATTCTGGACAAAGAAAGATAACTCCAATTAAAAAAAATCTTGCTTTTGCACAATATTTTGCAATTAGATATTTCTTGCTTACTATTCTGGACAAAGAAAGATAACTCTAATTAAAAAAAAATTTGCTATTTCACAATATTGTGCAATTAGATATTTCTTGCCATTGCGCAATACTGTGCAATTGAAAAGACTTGCTATTGCACAATACTTAATATAATAATTTTAGATCCTGATTTGGACCAACTTGAAAACTGGGCCCATAATAAAAAATCGAAGTACATTTTTGGATTCAGCATATCAAAGAACCCCAAGATTTCAATTTTTGTTAAAATCAGACTAAGTTTAATTTTGGACCCTTTGGACTTGAGTGTAGACCAATTTGAAAACAGGACCAAAAATGAAGAATCTACATACACAGTTAGATTTGGTATATCAAAGAACCCCATTTATTCAATTTTTGATGAAATCAAACAAAGTTTAATTTTGGACCCCGATTTGGACCAACTTGAAAACTGGGCCAATAATCAAGAATCTAAGTACATTTTTAGATTCAGCATATCAAAGAACCTAACTGATTCATTTTTTGTCAAAATCAAACTAAGTTTAATTTTGGACCCTTTGAAAACAGGACCAAAAGTTAAGAATCTACATACACAGTCATGACAGTTAGATTCGGCATATGAAAGAACCCCAATTATTCAATTTTGATGAAATCAAACAAAGTTTAATTTTGGACCCTTTGGGCCCCTTATTCTGTTGGGACCAAAACTCCCAAAATCAATACCAACCTTCCTTTTATGGTCATAAACCTTGTGTTTAAATTTCATAGATTTCTATTTACTTATACTAACGTTATGGTGCGAAAACCAAGAAAAATGCTTATTTGGGTCCCTTTTTGGCCCCTAATTCCTAAACTGTTGGGACCTTAACTCCCAAAATAAATACCAACCTTCCTTTTGTAGTCATTAACATTGTGTTTAAATTTCATTGATTTCTATTTACTTAAACTAAAGTTATTGTGCGAAAACCAAGAATAATGCTTATTTGGGCCCTTTTTTGGCCCCTTATGCCTAAACTGTTGAAACCAAAACTCCCAAAATCAATCCCAACCGTTCTTTTGTGGTCATAAACCTTGTGTCAAAATTTCATAGATTTCTATTAACTTAAACTAAAGTTATAGTGCGAAAACCAAGAAAATGCTTATTTGGGCCCTTTTTGGCCCCTAATTCCTAAAATGTTGGGACCAAAACTCCCAAAATCAATACCAACCTTCCTTTTGTGGTCATAAACCTTGTGTTAAAATTTCATAGATTTCCATTCACTTTTACTAAAGTTAGAGTGTGAAAACTAAAAGTATTCGGACGACGACGACGACGCAGACGACGACGCCAACGTGATAGCAATATACGACGAAAAATTTTTCAAATTTTGCGTCGTATAAAAACTAAATATTTTAACAAAACTACAATAGTGTGTTCTATCCTGATTAAATATTCCAAATTGCTAGAAACAGCAGAATGATTTAGGAAATTTGAGGCCCCAGGGGCGAAAAACATAGAAAATTGCCTACCCTCTGGGTCATAAAACAAATAATTTAATTTGTAAATGCTATGATTTTATGATTTTAAAGTTCTTGATATAGAAAACAATAACTATGCTTGGTAGTAATGCAAAAATCAGATGTTAACAGTCATCTCTATAACATTTTAAGTGAATTTACATCTCAGACTGGTTTCTGCATACATACAACTATTGCAAATATGGCTTTGTTTGAACACTTCTAGTATATATGTAACACTCCCAAACGTGTCCTGTCCCTCAAACGTGTCCGATTCCCCCAAACGTGTCTATTCTCCCTAAACGTGTCCGTAATATCCAATATTCCCCAAACGTGTCTGATTTTATAACCCCCAAACGTGTCCGAAAATTGTTATTCGCCAAAACGTGTCCACTATTAAGGGCATACGATACAGTTTTGAACCTGTATTTACAAGTTGATGAAAATTTGCATATAGGCTACTCAAGGAGGTTATATAGTCTAATATAACCTCCTTGAGGCTACTTTTTACCAGATTAAATCAAATATGTAATAAAAAATATATCTTCATGTGCTACTTTTTGAGTAAAATGAGGTCGAAATTTTGTATATTTGCTCAAAATTCAGATTTGTGTCCGTATTTTCTTTTTCGAAAGAAAGACATAACTTTTTTGTTTTGTTTTGGCTTCGCCTCACCCGATATGAATTTTATTGACCCGATAAATTCTCGTATTAGGACAATTGAACACTGTGTAACTAATATTACCTTCCCTGTAACTGTATCGTATGCCCTTAACGTCAGAACGTCTCAAGTCTTTTAGCGCTAATACATGAATAAAATCAATAACTATTACGGCAATTCTATAATGGGGGACACAGTTGATGAAGTGGTCATTTATTAGTATTAGTTGGTTCAATGCCGGTTGTTATTGCAAATTTAATCTGTAACATATAAATCGACTTTTGACTGAAATTGCTTATAGTCCAGTTGCAAGTATTATGCTCGTTTAGAGCGCACAAACATGTACAAACAATTCTAGTTCAGTTGAATTAAGCGTTTACCATAGAATAACACACAATTAAATTCAAATACAATATATTCAGGTTAAACTATGCCTATATATATTGTTTAAAGATATAAATCTTATTTACAAAGCTTGTATTAACAATTACACAAACAAAGCAAGCAAGCCAAACAAAGTTTTACTTTGCAAGCATTAGGAAATCAGCTGTAATCCGCGAATACTGCACGGTAGGATTTTAAGAGAATTGACTTCCCTTTTTTTTCAACAGTTCTGATATTTTAAAAGATATTCAAATCATAAACTGGTTATCCGGTATTTTAATAAATTTTAGATTTCCAGCATCACTACTAAAGTGAAGACATACAAACAAGAGTCATAAGTCCAGTGACAAATATTTCATGAATTATTTGAACGATATCATATTAACAATAAATACTTTACATAACTTTTATTATCATACCGGGGATTTAGGAACGGGCCTAAATTTGTTTACAATTATTCGTGATAAACATTCGTTAAACTTAAAAATAAAGACCGATTTTTTTTTATAACTTCACTAAGAAACATTTGATTCTCTCAAAAAATGGAAAAAAAAGCTCTAAAAATTATAAACTGTTAGTAAGGTTTTATATTATGAACTTTTAGTTTCGAGCATCACTTAAATACACGCAAACAAGAGAAACGACGTCCAGTGGCAAATATTTCATGCATGGACAGGACGACAACATACTTTGGATAAGTTATATAATGAGATGCGGAAGAATATTTGCCGGAACTCTTGAATTGTACCTTAATTATTCCGGGAATTTGGGATTAGGCCTAAATGAATTGTGTACAGTTATTAAAAATTTACACTTTACGGTTAATAGGAATCTACACTAATCGTAACTCGAAATTAAATTATATTTTTTTTGGAGCAGAAAAGGACAGTTTTATTTTTACGGAATATCAGTATTTTATCTTTTAGTTCCCTTTATATTATAGGACAAGTTTGGGGGAGTGGGCACGTTTGGGTGTTTATTAAAAAATGGACACGTTTAGGCGTTAAACAATACAAATGACACGCCGCGTTTCACGCCCTTTGTACAACTAGACGTGTTTTGCAGTTCAGTGACGTCGATGTGGACACGTTTGGGAGTATCGGACACGTTTGGGGGGAAGGACACGTTTCTGAGTGTTACATATATATTAGCTAAATTGTGTCAGATATATGGTAACAGATGATACTGTTGTGATAAGAATTCTAAATTGACCATTTGAGGCAGAAAATGTGTACTTTAATTGACAAATAGGCATACAGTAAGACGTGGACTGGAGACAGAGGCTGGATTGGATACTTTACATAATCTTGAATGTTGTAATGATTGACTGCTAAACATTACATTGATAGTATTCTGATTTGCTTTCAATATGTTATCAAAACAGTTTTAAACAGGTTTTAGGCATTTTTTTATCAGAAAATATGCAAATAGGGTAAGCTGGCAATAATTAAAATCTTGTTTTCAAATTCTTTAAAAAATTGAAACAGGGGAGGGGGTATAAAATGTACAGTAAAGAAAAACTTAGAGTATACACAGTGATTTCTTTAAGGCTATAATTCTGATAAATGAGTATTAATGTGAGAAAAACTGATTTTAGAGAGTTTTCTATTTGAATAAATGTTTGTATAGGTTGCACTTTGTAAATACAGATGTTTCTCAAAACACGCCTCTTTTGGGGAGAACTTGAATATTCATAGAAAATTAATTTTGTTTACAAACTGGTTCCCAGTAATGCTCTCTGTGTTCCATCTCACAGAGACATAACTTGGCAATGATACCAGTAAATAAACATGTGCGTATTGTTCACATTGAAATCTGTGGTAACCTTTCATTCGAGGTAGGGGTAGTTAAGAAAATTAGTGTTAGTTTAAACTCTGACAAGTTCAGGGCATATAAACGTTGAAAATATGCCACACAGCCCTATATTTTGACCTTTGAAAAAAATTATAGTGCATATGAACATTCAATTCTAGGATAAGATTTTTTTCAAAACTTCATAGTAAAAGTGGTACAGTTTTAGCCGTAAAAAAGGAGTTCCTATTGTTCCTATTGTAAATATTGCATTGTCAATATTTACAGATATGCAACCTACAGGTCTGAATTTAGATTGTAACTAAATTTTAGACACATAATAGGTTTCTGACACAGAATAACTTATTATTACATAAACAGTATTGCTGTTTACAAATTATCTCTATCTATATTAGTATTTATAATAATAACCAAAAACAACAAAATTTCCTTAAAATTACTAATTCAATGGCAGCAATCCAAAAACAATTTGTCTGAAAATTTCAGGACGAAAACATCTTTACTTGATGAACATTTTTATCTCGTCAAAGGAGTAGGTTCAGTAAGACCCCTTTTTGGCCCCAAAATATAGCAATTTTACAAAATTGTTAAAATGTAAACCTTTAGTTATTTATTGGACAGTAGAATGCTTCTGCTACATAAATATGGGCTGTTTTTGACAATACAATGCACATATATCCCGTACTAGCACCATTAAGTCATGCTAAATTACTGAAATCCTCATAATTCTAGCATTTTAGTTAAATTTTAGACGGTTTTCGTGTAAAACGAAAGTGGCCGCATTCGTGTTCATCCTTAATATTGAAATGTAAGTTGTATTTTATGATAATACATAACATATATAAAGGTTGAGGATGAACACGGATGCGGCCACTTTCATTTTTACCAAAAACCATCTAAAAAGTGACATTTTTCGGCACATTAGGTAGATTTTTCATATTTGAGCTTGAATCGGATCGTTTTTAATGACTAAATCTGTTAAAATCCTTCACATAAACTGATTAATTCAAATAAAATAGACACTTAAGTGTTTAAAAAGTGGTCAAAATCTTTCGTCAGATGAACCTGAAATTTGAGGCCAAAATCGGTCCTTACCGGACCTACTCCTTTGCTCTAAATGCTTCATTTTCAGAGATATAAGCCAAAAACTGCATTTTACCTGTAAGTTCTATTTTAGCTGTCGGCCATGTTGGTTGGCCAGTGGGTTCATTGGACACATTTTTTAAACTAGATACCCTTATAATGATTGTGACTTAGTTTGGTTAAATTTTTTACTTTGTATAAGTAGTTTCAAAGGAGAAGATTTTGTAAGATTACAAAAATTGATAAAAATTTACTATAAAGGACAATAACTTCTAAAAGAGTCAACTGACAATTTTGGTCATGTCGACTTATTTGTAGATCTTACTTTGCTGAACAATATTGCTATTTACAGTTATCTCTATCGTTAATGATATTCAAGATAATAACAAACCAGATGCTCTGCAGGGCAGAGTTTTATACGACTGCAGATTTCGAACCCTGAACATTGGGGCAAGTATGGACACAACATTCAAGCTTGATACAGCTCTGAATTTGGATTGTGATTAAATAGTTAGTTCAAACATATTTATTTATTGTGGATTGGGAAAAAAGTTATTACAACTTATATAAATCCCTCTCCACTTTGCGGGTGCGAGTGCTGCCCTTGTAGCGGCATTAGCCTACTCTTTTTTGAAATCTACAAGGGTGTCTTTTACGTGCAAGAGATTAAATAGTTGACACAACACAGGTTTCTGACACATAATGAACGTGGTCTAAGGACTTAAACTTAAAAACTTTAAATTTTAAATTGGAAATTACCTATTATGGTCCAATATCCAAAATCTAAATTCATGGTTAGATTCAGCATATCAAAGAACCGCAAGAATTCAATTTTTGATGAAATCAAATAAATTTCAATTTTGAACCCTTTAGACCTCAATGTGGACCAATCTGATAACCGGGTCCAAACATCAAAAATCTAAATACATGGTTACATTAAGCATATATCAAAGAACCCCATAAAGGCCCATATATACAATTTTTGTTGAAATCAAATTAAGTTTAATTTTGGACCGCAATTTGGACCAACTTGAAAACTGGGCCTATAATCAAAAATCTAAATACAGGTTTAGATTCAGCATATCAAAGAACCCCAAGGATTCAATTTTTGTTGATATCAAACAAAGTTTAATTTTGGACCACGATTTGAACAAACTTGAAAACTGGGCCAATAATAAAAATTATAAGTACATGTTTAGATTCAGCATATCAAAGAACCCCAAGGATTCAATTTTTGTTGAACAAAGTTTAATTTTGGACCACAATTTGGACCAACTTGAAAACTGGGCCCATAATAAAAAGTCTAAGTACATGTTTAGATTCAGCATATCAAAAAAAAACAAGAATTCAATTTTTGAGGAAATCAAACAAAGTTTAATTTTGGACCCCAATTTGGCATGTTTGGACCAACTTGAAAACTGGGCCAATAATAATATCTAAGTACATGTTTAGATTCAGCATATCAAAGAACCCCAAGAATTCAATTTTTGTTAAAATCAAACTTAGTTTAATTTTGGACCCCGTAGACCAATTTGAAAATGGGACCAAAAATTAAGAGTTAGATTTGGCATATCAAAGAACCCCAATTACTTAATTTTTAATGTATTCAAACAAAGTTTAATTTTGGACCCTTTGGGCCCCTTATTCCTAAACTGTTGGGACCAAAACTCCTAAAAATCAATCCCAACCTTCCTTTTAAGGTCATAAACCTTGTGTTTAAATTTCATAGATTTCTATTTACTTATGCTTAAGTTATGGTGCGAAAACCAAGAAAAATGCTTTTTTGGGCCCTTTTTGGCCCCTAATTCCCAAACTGTTGGAACAAAAACTTCCAAAATCAATCCCCACCTTCCTTTTATAGTAATAAACCATGTGTTTAAATTTCATAGATTTCTATTTACTTAAACTTAAGTTATAGTGCGAAAACCAAGAAAATGCTTATTTGGGCCCTTTTTGGCCCCTTATTCCCAAACTGTTGGGAGAAAAACTTCCAAAATCAATCCCAACCTTCCTTTTATGGTAATAAACCATGTGTTTAAATTTCATAGATTTCTATTTACTTATACTAAAGTTATAGTGCGAAAACCAAAAGTCTTCGGACGCTGACGACGGACGCCAACAACGACAACGCCAACATGATACCAATATACGACTTCAATTTGCGTTTGTATAAAAAAAAAAATCAATTTTTGCGGTCATATAAAAACTGCAAAATTTCCTGAAAATTACCAATTCAGAGGCAGCAACCCAACATCAGTTTGTCTGATATGTCTGAAAATAAATGGTCAGAGATATAAGTCAAAAACAGCTTTTTACCCAATGTTCTATTTTTA